>NW_007731276.1:32556-34246 GCF_000696425.1 Galeopterus variegatus | reverse complement strand
AAAAAAAAAAAACTAAAATACTGGTACACGTTCCAGTAACAATTGGCTTGATCTGAAACTTTAAATGTGCATTTCAATGAATAATGGAGTAAAATGTTAACAAGTCTGCAAAGGCACTTACTCTCACCAGCGTATTTTCTAAGGGGCTGTATAATCTCGAGGATTCTTCAAACATTAAAAAAATCCCTTGTCTTTGGGAGGTGAACTTAGAAGTAATGCACATGCTTAGAATAAATGAGCTTGTAATAATTATATTATGCAAGAGAAAAAGTAGCTAAATAATAAAATTACTACTTGAAACAATAAGCAAATGATTAAAAAACAAATCTGTAATCACAGAAGTGTTAGATGCTAGATGAAGGACCAGCAGCACTATCACATCAAACAATGAAGCTCAGACCTTTTGGCCTCTCTGGTATTCTTTGAAAGTGCAGAATTGTATACACTACAGACTCAAAACATAGCATATTTATGCCAATTAATCCACAAAAGAGCTTAATGTATGTACACATAATTAACTTGACTTCTAAGTATTTAAGAAAATTCAAAGTCAATTAAACAAAACAAAATTAGTTTCCTTGGAATTGAGAAGAATACTGTGTTTGTAGTAACCAAAGCAGCAATACATGACGTGTTTCTTTTGAATTAATTTGAACTTTCATTGCTCCAGTGAGCTTTTCACATCAATGCCAAAAAAGAAAAGGCATTTCCCTCAATTAAATCAATGTTCAGGGAAAACTATTTAAGAAAACGAATGAGCAAATGAACATGCTTATCCATTTTCTTTTCTTTTCTTTTTTGTCTTCTTTGGTATCCAGTACAGGGATTGGAACCCTCGACCCTGGTGTTATCAGCACCATTCCTTCGCGCATTCACTCCCGTAGCTCATTCTTTTTATGGTGATTTTGTCACATGGGGTCAGATCCTTGAAGAGAGTTAATCCATGTCAATCCATCCTAGTACCCTGTCTCTGGACACTGACCTCCAGTGACCTCCCTGTCCAGCTTCTTCTTCTTGAAGTGGATCCCCTCTCCTTCAGATTTCTCCAACACCATTCATCAGGCACAGACGGCCTTAGCCAGAGCAGATTCCCCTGGGGAGGCTGTGCGCTGAGCGTCATCCAGCTGCAGGTCACACTGAGGACCCACGGAGCTTCCCCATCACAGAAAGGACAGGGAGGTGGCACAAGTTTAGCAGAACTGGTGCAAGTAGTCCTTCTTATGAGAAATGATTACAAGTGGTATATTGTGCAACACAGGCCCAAATACCTGAATTTCATCTTATCCTATGGGATCTGTTGTGAAGAACTATACAATGTGACATCAGAATCTTGTCGCCCTAACTCCTCAGTCACTTGTAAGTATCCTCTGTTATTCTTAGTGTTTAGGGTCTTTTTATTCTTAAGTTATTGTTCAAAGATTATCAGCAAGCAGCAATGTTGTGGTGAGGGTTTACAGTTACAATGTGGGGGATATTTTACTGAGTTAACGCATTTGATGTAAGAAAGAATTGAGAAAAATAATCAGTACTCGCTGCCTGATGAACTGTTTACCATGAAATATTTAAACAGGTGAGATACTGCAACATGACTGGGACACACAGTACCTGGATATTGCACATACACAAATATTATGCAAGTGATATATAAGAAGGGTTGTCTACCACAGCACAATGACATTATGAGTAATGC
>NW_007731276.1:30711-31627 GCF_000696425.1 Galeopterus variegatus | reverse complement strand
AAGGCATTTGTTCATTTGTTCACTCTCTAACCATGTTTGGCAAGATTCCCATGCTGTGTTGCTGCTGGAGGACAGGACTCACTTGGACATGATAGGAGTCTAATTCTAATAGGAATAGAGATATGGACAAAGAATTTTTAGGGAGACAAGCATGCCCTGGAAAAATGGTTTTAGAATTTTTTCCATCACACAAAAATGTTGAAACCAAATCTTAAGGAATTCCAACATACAAAACACAGGACTGTTCAGAGTGAAGAATAGATGTCTGTGTAAGTGTGTACCTAAGTGTAATTGTGTGTACTCATGGCTAGAGCCCTGTGAGTCAGAAATCCCTCCTGTGACTGCATGTTATTTGTAAATGTCTTTATTAGATTAAATCTCACTCACAGATATTTTATACTTTAGCAGCATCTTTGAAAGAACTATTTCCATTTATTTTATCTAAATTGTTATGGATGATATATATATATGATACTTTCATTTATGCCTATCTTTATTTTGTAGCTCAAAATGTTACTAAAATATATTATTAGAGCAAATGCCTTACCATTGGTTTATTGGACTTCCTAAGTGGACAATCTTTCATAAATAATAGTAATTATAGTCTTATCCTTCTTGATAATTTTTATTAATTTTTATTTTCCTCTGTTATCATATTGATTACAACATCAGGATTAATGCTAAAAAGAGTGTGGATCTATTTCTCAACTAATTGCGATGTCTCCTTGGGAGTTAATATTTTTATTGTGAAAGACTCCTTTTATTTCTTATTTATAAAAAAGATTTGTGAATTGACTTATTGTCTTTTTGGCACTTTTTGAAATGGTCAATTGATTTTTCTCTTTTTTTTTTTTGTTATTTTTATTTTGTCAATATACAATGTAGTTAGTTATTGTGTCCCATCACCGAAACCTCC
>NW_007731276.1:26814-28969 GCF_000696425.1 Galeopterus variegatus | reverse complement strand
ATACAAACGGCCAACAGTCATATGAAAAAATGCTCAACATCACTCAGCATCCGGGAAATGATTTTTCTCTTTTTACTTATAGATGTGATATATACTAATAATTAAATTTCCTAATGGTGATCATTGAGTATATTTTAATGGACTGCTAGATTCTATTAGGTAATGTTTTATTTATGCCTCTATATTTATGTCAGATAACTGTCTCTTCTTTTACTGATATACCTTTTCATGTCTTGCTGTTAATAGAAATGCTGTATTTTTCATTTAAAAAAATTGTTAAATGAGAAAAGTTTTAAAATACAGAGAAATACAGAGACAGCCAATGCTTCATTCTCCAACAATGTGAAAATAGCAAGACTTTGATGTATGGAATTCAGATCTTTATGTTCGATAAATAAAACAAAAGTAAACATTTCTATCTATGCATTCTATTTCTTCCTTATTATATGAAATAAGTATGATCAATTTAGCAAACATACTTCCAGTCTGTTTCTTAAAATTTGTCATATCATGCATGCATGTACCAATAAAATACATAATATTAAGTGCATTTAAAATTATATAAATTTTATATTGTATGCATCATTCAGCAAATTGCTTTTGATTAACTCAACTTTAGGTTTCTAAACCTATTCTTGTTAACACTTATACTTTAGGTTCCTTTATTTAAAATGTTTTAAAATACTCTATCATGATTAAATCCAGATTAATTTATTCATTTCCCTAATGATGCTCATTTATTTTCTTTTCCATTCATTTGTATATTTAGAAAATGCTTCAGTGAAGAACCATGTACTTTTTTTATGGGCATGTGTTGGTTTCTCTAAGCCAGGGATTTTCAAACCCAGCACAGCTGACATTTGGGGTCAGAGAATTCTCTGCTGTGGGGCAGTCTGTGCGACATGGGATATTCTGCGGCACATCCTGCACACGAGGTGCTCCCACACACGAGATGCCAGAAACCCCTCCTGACTTGTGACAACCAGGAATGTCTCCAGACCTTGCCAAGTGTCCTCTGTGGAGTAGAATGAACCCTGTTTGGGAACCATCATAAACACCATGATATGTTATGCATGTTTCCAACTTTACCAAACATTGCCAAATTGTTCTCCAAATTGGTGGGTGGCACTAATTTAAACTCTCAGCAGGAGTGTGGGAGAAAGCCCGTCTTTTCATAGTATCTGATTTTTATTAATACTGCCATGTTTTCATTATGAAATTATGTCTATTCTCCCATTTGCATTTTCCTCATTACTTGTGAGAATATGCATCTTTTCATGCTTACTGAAAGTTTGGGTTTTTCTTCTGTATATGCCGCCTTCTGAAAAAGAAACAAATCATTTTCTTCAGTCTTTAATTTCTGCCAAAGTTTAAACAATTTTCTATTCTTTGAAGATTTGAAAGTGCATGCCTAGGAACTTCCTGGGATTGGCTCCTTTTAGAAAGGAAACAGTCTCGGTTCCTTCTGTGTTATTCATACAGTTTGATTTTCTATTTATTTTAGAGTTAATTTGAAATTTACAGAAAGGAATTTTATTTGCGTAGTGTCACTACATATGTGATAATATCCCTTGTTTTTATTACCAGTTATCAATGTTTGCCTTTATTTCTGTATTTAGTTTCTAAGTTTATTATATGGTATACAGAGAATATACCTTGGGCAATTTCTGAATTTGGGAATTTATTAAGCCTTACTCCATGGTCTAAGAGTGGCCAATTTTTAAATATGTGCCCAAAGTGTCTGAATTATAGCATTGATATGAAAAGGACAGGCTTCGGTATGAAGCTGTCATCTACTTACCTGACATATCTTTGCTCGCTATTTCACCTCAGGCAATTTAAGCTCAAAAGCAAACATGGCTTTAGGCCCATCCTCTTTCTATGAATTTTTATTTTATAGTACTGCTACTTGTCTGGTCCCTGAGAAGTTTTAAGTCTACACATCAGCCCACACACACCTCTTTTTCCTAACAAACTACTCCATTCCTCTTAATCATACCCATGTTCAGTTCTTTACATGTATCATGAGTTACTCTTACGTATTAACAACCACTGGACGTGACTTATTCCAATGCAAGAATGCCATATTTCTATATGAATGCCACATTGTTTTTCATATAAAACACAGGGCATTATATATATTAATACCCATACT
>NW_007731276.1:23691-26372 GCF_000696425.1 Galeopterus variegatus | reverse complement strand
CTCCATTCCTCTTAATCATACCCATGTTCAGTTCTTTACAAGTATCATGAGTTACTCTTACGTATTAACAACCACTGGACGTGACTTATTCCAATGCAAGAATGCCATATTTCTATATGAATGCCACATTGTTTTTCATATAAAACACAGGGCATTATATATATTAATACCCATACTCCTATACATAGTTATAGATATTGTATGCAATAATTTATACTATTTTATATAGCATTTGTATAGACAGTGATGATACATAATATAATCATGTTAACACAATAGTATTATTAATACTACATTAATGCATTTGCTAATGTAATATATGATAATTGTTACTGCTACATTAATGCATTTTTTATATGTAAGATGTGATGGTGTGACTGGCTTTTCCATTGGCCCTTCTGACCTTCTGTCCTCAGGGCCTTTTATGACTTCCATGCTGGTCCCATTCTCTCATTTTTTTTTTCCTGAGGGAATTCATCCTGGCTTCCTCTCTTTCTTAAAATCTCTCCCATCCTTCTCTCCCTCCTATCCTCTCAGACTCTAGATTCTTCATCTTGCGTGTGTCCTGCTGTCCCTAGCAGCCTCTGGACTCCATCGGTGCCTTCTGTCTCTGCTGGCTTCCTACCCCTGCTTCTGCCTCCTCCTGCACCGGGTCATGATGCCACCTTGAGGGCTCCTGAAACTCTCCAGTTAAACGTTGGGGCATTTCCCACACTGTAGTTTAATGTCTATGGGCTGATTACTTAAACTTTGAACAATTTGATTTTGACCAACTTTAGAGCAGGGACCATGCCTTACTTTCACATCGTCAGCAAGCAGCACATGCCTGGAATACAGTAGAGAATCCGTCTTTCTTGAATCAGAGAGAGAGAGATGAATTCAGATTGTGTCCGTGTGCAATAGACTCCTTGGTACTGGTTTCTCCTGCAGCCTCTTTAGTGGCTGGTCTTCTAGACCCTTCCCTTTCTCTGCATGTTGGGACATCTCAGTGTGTTTCATTTGGTGAAGGCCTCTGTGAACAGTGGATGTCTGGGTTGAGACCTAAATGATGAGGTATCCAAACAAAAGTCTGGGGTACGAGCCATAGAGCTAGTGGCACTAAATCATGGGGGTGAGAACCAGGTGGCTGCAGCAGGACCCCAGTGACCACCGTGGCAGAGACTGGACAGGTGGCTGAAGTCAAGAGAATGAATTCTGTTCTGTTCCCCAAGGAAAACATTGGAAGGTTTTAATCAGGGCGGAATGGGGTCTGGGGCAGGATTCAACTTCTCCTTTAGAAAAAGCACCTTGACTGTTGAGTGGGCATGACTTTCAAGGGGGGCCAGCCAGTGTTAGGAAGCTCAACAGGAAGGCTCAAAGAATTTCAGGGACATGATGGTGGTCGCTCAGCCTCCTGCTCTACAGGGCGATGGTGACAGGCAGACAGACTTGTGATGTATTTAGGAGGCAGAGCCAGCAAGACTTGCCAATGGGCTGGTGGGAGAGGAAGGACTGTCATGTGAGGGAAGATGCCATGTTCTGAGACAGGGCAGACATGGTGGGGAAACTGGATTTGTTGGGAAGAGATTCAAAACCATCACCCCAAAGCTAGTAAAAACTCACATTAAAAAATATGCCACCCTTTCTATAGCTCTCATGTATATATCACCTTATGTTTACCTCTTATGTTTACTCTGTGCCCGTCTCCAACAGTTCAAGACCATTCATATTATTCTGTCTCTAGGTAAAAGGTAAGGTCCAGGGAGACATTCCACAACATGTCCAGCGTCCCATGAGACAGGACAGCAGAGCGGGTCTGACCTAGTTCATCTCCTGTTACTCTCCCCCCACGTGCCCGCTGTCACTTCTGGAAGCAAACACACTCTAATGACTTCACTGTATCAAAGGATGAATTAAACATCTTAAAAGAGACCAACAGGGAAGCTGGTTCTAGGGAGAGTGTCATCCTTTCAGAATCAAGGGCACTCAACTTGTCCTACTCCCGGCTTCCTTGGACTCTGGGCCAATGCTCAGCAAAATCTGCCAAAGGACACTGTTTACTTAATTCTGAGCAATGTAATATTAGGGAAACATACAGACCAACAAACTCAATCTTCCGTTCCTGGAGAAACAAGAACAGACCTTTCCTAGGCTGAAAATGAGTTTATGTCAGACACCAAAGAATATTGAAGAAGAGATGAGCATCACCTCACATTCAGAGCAAAAACATCCAGCAGTCCTTTATTTGCTGATAAGAATTAACATGAAAAGTTTCAACCGAATACCTCAGAGTATGACAAACAGAGGAGGTAGGTTGAGCATAACCCACCGGCCTCCATTGACAGCAGAAGGAACCAGAAGTGAGGCCCGCACCGCGCCGTGGTGCTGGAAGACCCCACAGGTGTCCTTTTTCTCCTGTAACAAGGCAATGCCCTTGCTGGCAATACAGGAGACTCCAGCAATGGAAAACCACAGAAGTCATGACGAAGAAAGAGATCTCAAGATGAAGGGGCAAGTTTGTGGTTGTCACTCCATCGGAGTCTACCTGACTCCGGGAGGACACAGGGCACTTGAGCCATGAGAGTTTCTTCCTCCTGAGGTTCGAGCGTCATCCACCGAGCAGATGCCAGCGCTAAGGGTGACTCTATGAAGTGCTGTGTTAGGAATGGTCACTGTGCAGGTGTATTGGCAAAGGCGATGAC
>NW_007731276.1:21319-23178 GCF_000696425.1 Galeopterus variegatus | reverse complement strand
ACTCTATGAAGTGCTGTGTTAGGAATGGTCACTGTGCAGGTGTATTGGCAAAGGCGATGACACTCTGTAGGGAGGCGGGAAGTGCAATTAATGATGTCCCTGTGACTTAGTCAGGAGAGGACTGGGCTCTGAGGGCTTGTGGAGCACCGTTCAGATCCTTGTGACTGGAGGGTGCAGTCCCATGAGGGGGGCACACTCCATGGCTCTCCAGCCTCTTGCGCTGCACTTACACGGCTATGGTTTCTCCCAGCACTTCACACGTGAGTGTGTGGTGTCCAGCTGGGAAGACTGATGGAGCCATGCATCCCACACATGTGACTTAGCTATGTAGATATGCATAGAGGTTATTGAGTATTTTTAAATGTATCTTTGGACTCATTGGCCCTATACTGATGGTGCATAACAGCAAAAACCCTTTGCCTACTCCAAGATTTGGTGAGGAAGCTTCATGTAGCCCATAGAGTTCAATCATAACAGAGATGCCAGTGTCAGAACTAAAAAAACCTAACACAATGAAATGTATAGCCTATATGTCATTGCCAGTACTTAGGTTCCAAAATCAAAGTATACACGTGCTGGCTGGGGAAGATCTGCATAGGAAAAATCCATGCAAAATCCAGAGTCTGTGCATGGTCGCTGAGGACAAGGTTGATGGGAAGTCACGGTGTGGCAGCGTCCCACAAGCTGCAAAGTGGAGAAGCCCAAAGTGTGGGGCTGGGTTCTGAGCACCCTGACTCTGCAAGGATGGGGAGGAATTACGAAGGCCGAGGGTGGGGAAAAGTCTGCAGGCAGGGGCTTGCGACAGAAGCATGACATATTTGGGGAAGTGAAAGCCGGAGTGCTGGATGGAGAGGGTCTGGCCGGACTGAGTTCCTCTAACCTTCCCTCCTCTGCATCCAGGCAGCCCACACTGTGGAGGAGACCCACAGCCCCCACAGTCTGCCTAATCCAGAGCCCTCTGCTGCTCAAAACCCCTCACTGGCTTCCCAATCCTCTTCCCCGAAATAATTCCCCTAGAGACAATGATAATTAGTAACAGTAATCACTTAGCCCTACTGTCTTCACTTTATTACCAGTTCCAGAAACGCTTCTGCCTTCCTCACATCTGAATTTCCCATTCCTACACTGCTCTACCATGTTCTGGGGCCACCCGGTGTCTTCCCAGCATGACACCTCCCACCAGGACACAGAGATGGGTAGATGTCACCCATGCCGCAGGGGCTCAGGCCTCCCCTTCATGCCAGGGGTCCTTTCTCTAGGTGTTGACTGTCCTTTTGTGGCTCCTTTTCAAATAGGTCTGCAGAAGCTTTCACGTGTTATTTAAAAATCAGGGTTTGAAAAGGCAGAGAAGTGACATGTTTCAGAGGGGCCTGGACAAACCGTGGCTCTCACGCTCCTAGCACGTGACCGGAGTGCCTTCACCCATCCGTGTGTGTTCATATTGCACCTGTAGCAAGAGGAGGAATCTGCTTCTGGACCATGCTGAGGACAAAGTGAGCAAAACTGAGGATAAACTTGATATACGTCAAGTTCTAGGCACAGCTTCCTTTCCAAACTCAGAGCTGAAAAAATGTTGGTTATTATGACTTTAATTATACTTTCCACATGCTCTCAGATTCGGCTGTGGATTTACAAGAACAAACAGCATTAGCTCCAAAGTGCTAACTCTTATCATGGTTTAGCATATAATTTTAGCTTTGTGTGCACACAAAAACACACACGTTTTATCATATGAGTCTACATAAATATCCACAATATGTCATTGATTGCAAAACCCACTGTGAGACAAACATAATGTATGTCTGGTCTGAACTCCTCCTGCAGGGACAGATGATTGTTGACAATCATGTGTTCCAAAC
>NW_007731276.1:18474-20329 GCF_000696425.1 Galeopterus variegatus | reverse complement strand
CATTGTGTTGATTTTCATCAAAAGATATAATGAAGTTTAAATACTTAAATAATTCACCACACTTTCATAATGATTCAGAGTCCAGACTTTAGTTTATGCCCAGCTGCAGAGTTTGGGGTTGTCCCTGGGCAGCACTGCACTGAGAAAGGGACATGAATCAGGAGAGAGACTTCATTACATTTTAATTCCTCTATGTATTTTAAAGCTCTCACTCTAACCTTTTGCATAAAAGTACTTCGGTTACTCTCCTATGACTCCAGTGGGAAAGCAACTTCTGTAACAACAGTAACAACACCAGCTAATCCTTCCAAAGTGCTTACTTGCCTGGATGCTTTCCTAAGGATTCATGGTAGTTCATACAATCCTCACTCACAGCAGTGCGGTGAGGTTGGCCCTGGCCCAGGGAGCAGCAAAGTGAAGCTCAGAGAGTTTGCACGATCTTCCCAAGTCGCCCAGCCAAAGAGAGGTGGGTCTCCATTTAAACTCTGTGCTTTCAGCTAATAGGAAGCTCATACATATTTATAATTAAGTATTAATGAACTGCAAGAGGCAGTCACCCCATGCTGAGAACGTCCCACTGGGCGGGGGAGACTGGCAAGAGGGGCTGGGAGAGAAAAAGCACCAACTGTACCACTGGAGTTGGACCACTGGCTGGCCAGATGCTGTTTGCTCCGGCCACATGGGCGGGTTTCAGAAAAGAGACAGATTCACAAACACACATATGGAACTGTGAATGTGTCCCTGCAGCATGGCACCAAACAGATACTCCAGCCCTGCAACACAATATCCGTTGGTCTGTGACAGCTGCATCTCCACTTGCCAATGACACCACAACCACCGGAAAAGCGAATTGATTGTCCTCTAAACCTGTTCCTACTTAGCATCTTGATACAGTTCTTTATAATTTAGGGCACAACAGAATAATTTTTATTTATGAGGGACAAACAGTTTTAAACAGAGAGAGAGAAACATGACAGAGACAGAGATTGACAAGAAAAGAGGGAGGGAGGGAGGAATGGATATCGGGAGTGTATAGGATCCTCCTGTGCAGACACAGAAGCAGATATATCGATCATTTTCAGCAGGCATTTTGCCTTGTGGTCCTACGAGGTGAGCTGTCTTCAACTTGGTGAGAAACTTAATTACCGCCGTGTTTTCAGACCTGCTTAGCTGTGTGACACAAGCCAGCAGCCCCTCATCCTAAACTCTGAGGACACATATATCCTGGAATACAGATATTTTTAAGTTAACATAATGTTATATCCCCACCAGGTTGAGGGCAGTATCTCCTAATCAAATGTTTTTATTCTCAAGAAAACCATCTGAACATTCACAATCATGGAGATATATAAAGGTGATAAATACACTGACATCAGTTCAGCTTTAGATTTTGCTGCCAAATGAGTTCAGGTCAGGTCAGGTTTTCTACCAGCACATGAGTCATAAGTAAATGTTTGGTTTTCAGAACTTTTTTGGATTTATGAATTATGAGTAAGCATTTGAGGACCTATATGGATGTGCTTTAAATTCATCATTTTATTTACTCATAACAACCCTTCTATCACAAGAGAATGTCTTGTGATGTCTTGTGACATCTAAGTTACTGACTAGGAAAGTGAAACCAGAGTGTCTAACTCTCTCCTGACTCAAAAATGACTTTCTGTTTTCATAATGAGAAACAAACATGCCGGTGACCATCTATAACCAAGTAAGTCTCTGTTTTCACTCAGTGGAAAACTGGATTTTCATGTGACTGACTTCCAACTGCCCTCCTCAAGGCACTGCTGAGAGGACCTCGGAGGATATGCGAATAGTCACTACCCTAAATTCCTCAGGCCTCGCCATCTAGGTTGCC
>NW_007731276.1:8778-13778 GCF_000696425.1 Galeopterus variegatus | reverse complement strand
TTACATTTATTTTCCAGATGTAATGTTTGTATTACATACAAAAAAAAATTGAAACAGCATTTATAAAAAACAAGGAGCCATGAAAATAAAAAGTACGGCATAAGAAAAAAGAAAAAGAAAGAAAAGACCCACAAAATACCATAAATAAAAAGAAACTTTTAGTGACCAGCATTTTTTTGCTTTTTCTGTTTGTCTGTTTGGGTTATTTGGTGGGGGGAGGGGCTGTTAGTTTTTTGTGTTGCTTCTGCCTGACTTTGTGGGGAGCTTGCCATCTGGTGGGAATTCTAGAAACAGGCAGTCTAATTGCCACAGCTCAAATAGAAATCTAGAGACTTCTTGTTTTAATAATCTATGGAGGAAGAGGCTTATGAAAAGTGTTATAAATATTGTTTTCATGCAGGTAAGCTATAGGGGCTGGTGTCTATGTGTACACTGTTCATATTCTATAGTTAGGCAAGAGAGCAATCTGATTTTGTAGTTCTCTTTCCCATGTCACAAATACAAATGTATTTTTTCATTCATTTTAATGCTAAAATAAACTCCATAAATTTTCATGTGATACTTTAAAAACTTTTAGTGCCAAAAACAGAGTCAAAGTTAAAAAACACTTTTGTAGCTTCAGTTGTAAAAGCCTTAGTTACAGAAATGTTTTCTTCTCTTTGGAGTTCTGATCACATAAGAAGACTTAATACATACTGAGTATGACTTCAGGTCACTGTTACTCTTACACGTAAATTTTATTTTGTTTCATGTAGGTAATGAGTCGTTACAAATAAAGAAGAGATGGGATGCATTTGAAGAAAGCAGGCTTATAATTTTTTGTAATGTTTGCCTCAAGATTCAACATACTTCATTAAGATGTCTCTCTAAGCTCCACTCAGGCATGGGTAAAACAACAGAGACATCCAGATGGTAACATAGAGGCTGGTTTGTTCTACTTTACAGAAAGGTCAATATCTTTTTAAGAAAATCAGGTAAGTACATATGATAACAATAATAGTACTCTTAACAAAAGTATATAACTATACTAGTATACTAGCATGGTCTTGAGCACTTTACAAAAATGATTCCCTTTACCTATGAGTACCAATGTTAAGGAGGAGACTCAGAAGGATCAACAGTTTGTGAAAGGTCAGAAAGTTTGCAAATTAAGACCTACGTTTCTTATTGTAAACAAGCCACACTATTTGCCAAATTTTGATACTTCATAGACATAATTACTAAACAAAGATCAGATCCCAATCCAAACTCAAATATCAAATAGTATGAACTCCTCAGGCCTCATCAACATTATAAAAGTGAGAAGATCCACACAACACAAATCACAAAAATACGGTGACATAATACATCGTAACTTGCAAAACAGCTGGTTTTACTGTTAAAGAATACATTTTTTCTCTGGAATTGTCATTGTGCAAGTGTTCCAATTGATATCTTTATGGATCTGAAGTGGTGGTGTATATTTTTATTGGAAAATGTTGTTTTGCACCCATTAGATATTAATAATACATTTTTAATAAAATAACCGCTTTGTTCAAGGGAATTGAATTATTCATGATTTTCCTGAGTTCTTTCCTGTTGGAGCGCCCCTGACTGTTTGACTTTCTAAATAGCCTAAGTGATTCCAAACTCTTTCTTGCAAAGAGAAATGAATGTCAGAACTGAAGCTCAATAAAGAAATCCTTGTTTTCTCCCACACGCTTATGCACTTCAAAAGACTCGCCTAAACCACAGACCAAGCAGTTAAATTGTTTCTTTGCATGGTGGATTAGACAATTGACTTTTATTCTTCAGTGGCTCTATGTCTGCAAGGCCAAGCACACATACGTGTGCACATGTACAAACACGCATGGACACAGACCCGATCCTCAACCCGATTATCTGCTATGAGTTTTGGGCTTTTGTTTATAAGAACCACTGTGAGCTTCAAAACCCAAAACACGTTTCTTCCTCACAGGCCCCCAGCAACATGCAACCCCCGGTGTCCAATCTGGCACTCCCCCTTCCAGGACAACATGTTAAATTTGAGATGTTCAGGTAGAAAAACAGAAAGTTAATTTGAGGTAATGGGTTTTTTTTTTTGTTTTGTTTTTCTTTTTGTCTTTTTTTACTGACCGGTAACGGGATCACAACCCTCGGTGTCGCACCCGTACCGAGGGTTTTTTTTTTGTTTTGTTTTTCTTTTTGTCTTTTTTTACTGACCGGTAACGGGATCGCAACCCTCAGTGTCGCGCCCGTACCGGGGACCGGCAATGGGATCGCAACCCTCGGTGTTGCGCCCGCACCGCGCTCAGCCAGTGAGTGGGAACCGGTCTCCACATGGGATCCGAACCCTCGCCGGGAGCGCTGCCACGCTCCCAAGCGGCGCACTCTCCACTGCGCCACCGGGCCGGCCCAAGGTAATGGGTTTTATCATTACTTCTCTTATATAGTCTCTTCAGTCCCAGCTTTTTATGTCTCTGGCTTTGATTTCCTCCTTTATGAAATACTTTGGTAGAAAAATATTTCTAATGTCCTAGAAGTTTGGAATTTCCGTTTCCTGTCACTCTTGCCTGGGCTACCATATTTCATTATGAATAGTTTCTTTTCCTTCTAAATTCCTATTGTATTTTGGGACAGTAAATTCCAAAACAGTCTTGCTCTTTAAATAAACATAATTTTATAAGGTCTTTTTAACTTCTTGACTACTTTTCTCCTACTCAACATGACAAACTTTATCTGGAACCCTCAATGTAACGTTTTCACTGCAATGCAATGATAGCACTTAGTAATGTAATGATAAATTAAGCTACGGCCAATGCATTCTCTTCCCAACCCCACTCCCACCATCAGTCACACCCCGCAGCAATAGTGGGACAGATGCATCCTGTTGCTTCTGCAACCAGTTCTTAGAGTTCAGGTGACTTGGGGCCCATCCCCTGGGGAGTCCCTCATGTTCACAGATCCCACCTCGCACCTCTATTCCCTGGTCTAATAGGTGTCTCCGCTTTCGCCTGTCAACACCAGCAGGGGTGGGGCTCTGACCCCACGGCTCCTCCCCACACACCCCTTCTCCTAGCTGTGCCATCTCTGTAAACATGCTCTGTGCTGCTCGGGCCAGTCCTAGGAATCCTTCTTGACCCATCTCTTTTCTCACATCCCACATTCCATCTGTCCATAAATCCCAACCCTCCTGCCTTAGGAATATCTCCTGGAGCTGACCACTGCTCACCGCTCCCAACACAGCTACCCATCAGTCCGATCCCCACATCCCAGCTGGCATACCAGGAAGTCAGCTCACTGCATCCAGCTGTGACCACCACAGGAACATCTCCACAGAGGGAGTCATCGCCAAAGTGGAAACCGATTTCCTTCTGCACTCAGAACCTCCCCAGTCACTTACAGTCACACTCGGGATGAAATCCCAACCTCTGACCATGGCTGTCTGCTCCAGGTTGTCTCAGTTATCCTCCCACCTGCCCGGGCAGCTCTTGTCACATGCCTGGCCTTCCTGCTGCTCTCACATACCAGGTTCATTGTCCCAGAGCCCCTGTGCATTTCCCATCTGCCTTGGACACCCACCCAGATCTTGCCAGGAATTCTCAGGAGTCTGCACATCAGGTCCCACCTGAAAGGAGCCCCCCTCGATGAACCCATCTACACCGAGACACCCAGCTCTGCCCCTGTTTCCCACCCCGGATTTATTTTTCATCCTATCACCTAAACTCCTATTGACCAGTTTATCACAGGTCTCCCCCACCAGAACAGAATAGATTAAGACAAATCCACAGAGCAAGGTAGAGAGGAACTGAAGGTATTTTTTTCTGTGGCTTGAAGCAAGCCTCTATTTGGGCAAGAGGGTGGCTTGTGGGTAAAACCTTCAGCCATCTCTTTTCTTCCCCATCACTTTGGCCTGAGCCACTGCCTTGGCTGTCAGCAGCCCTCGTGTGTGTGTGTGGTGTGTGTGTGTGTGTGTGTGTGTGTGTGTGTGTGTGTGTGTGGTTTTCTCTTATTTCATCTTTTATTTTTCCTTACAAAGTTCTCAAAATTATGCAATCTTATACCATTCTTCTAGAATCCAATAACAAACACCCAATGAACTATAAATCAGGTATAAGCAGATACCACAAGTGAATCCATCTCTTTCAGAGTCTAGTGCCCCAGCCCGACCAGTGGATTCATGAGAGAGTCTGGATTAGGATCCAGTTCTCTCCTGCTCCCTTCTCCCCCAGCTTCTCTCCTGAAGGGAGTTTACCCCCTTACTCTTTTTAGTTCTCATCCTAACCCAAATCTGGACCAATCCTTTGTGTGTGTGTTGGGGGCGGGGGAAACGCATGGGATCAGGCAGCTGGCAGAAAGGCACATGCTGAGAAAACATCCTTCAGCTCATGCTCTTCATGGCCTTCCCCTTCCACTATCACCCTGCAGTCAAAGCTTTCTGCCCCCAGTGCACAAAATCAGCCCCTCAATTTACGTGCATTGTTCACCTTAATCCATTATGTAACTTCAGCTCTTACTAATGAATAATAATTACTCCAATAACATATCGCAGCATTTCAAAAGACAGACAAAGATTAGAAATGCACACCTAATGTTATGTACAAAATAGCCTGCATAAATAGAAAAGATTATACATGCACTAATTTTTAAAATTCTGATCTGAAAGCTAGTAAAATAGAAACTTAAGTTAATACATATGCACATAAAACTCCACCTAAACATTTAATAGATAGCTATAACCTTTTATAAACAAGGTTCTAACCTAACAGTATCCAACAATTCTCCCTCACTCACCATTTCTTCTGTGAAATGTAAGAAGACAGTGTAAGACAGCTAAATTGCAATCACAATTTGAAGTCAGGACTACTAGATAGAAAACACACAGTCACTCACCGGTGTGCACATAAATTATTAAGGTGAAGTCCATATTTTTCTTCAGCCGATAACCCATCCATCAACAAGTAGAAAATGAGAAAATTGCTCTGGCCAGCAGGCTGTGAAATGAGTCTGGATTTCTCTAG
>NW_007731276.1:5535-8636 GCF_000696425.1 Galeopterus variegatus | reverse complement strand
TTTGTGTGTGTGTTGGGGGCGGGGGAAACGCATGGGATCAGGCAGCTGGCAGAAAGGCACACACTGAGAAAACATCCTTCAGCTCATGCTCTTCATGGTCTTCCCCTTCCACTATCACCCTGCAGTCAAAGCTTTCTGCCCCCAGTGCACAAAATCAGCCCCTCAGTTTATGTGCATTGTTCACCTTAATCCATTATGTAACTTCAGCTCTTACTAATGAATAATAATTACTGCAATAACATATCGCAGCATTTCAAAAGACAGACAAAGATTAGAAATGCACACCTAATGCTATGTACAAAATAGCCTGCATAAATAGAAAAGATTATACATGCACTAATTTTTAAAATTCTGATCTGAAAGCTAGTAAAATAGAAACTTAAGTTAATACATATGCACATAAAACTCCACCTAAACATTTAATAGATAGCTATAACCTTTTATAAACAAGGTTCTAACCTAACAGTATCCAACAATTCTCCCTCAGTCACCATTTCTTCTGTGAAATGTAAGAAGACAGTGTAAGACAGCTAAATTGCAATCACAATTTGAAGTCAGCACTACTAGATAGAAAACACACAGTCACTCACCGGTGTGCACATAAATTATTAAGGTGAAGTCCATATTTTTCTTCAGCCGATAACCCATCCATCAACAAGTAGAAAATGAGAAAATTGCTCTGGCCAGCAGGCTGTGAAATGAGTCTGGATTTCTCTAGCATATATGTATAAATTCTGGCTGGTTAAGAAAAGAAAAGTGATTCTGTTAAATGGCATTATTAGTTTCATTTCCATAAATTTACACATATTAATACATTACAAGAAATAATAATGCAGCTTTTTTTCAACATAGACCTTTTAAAAAATTAATACATTTTCTTTTGCAGAGCAGTTGTAAGTTTCCAGAAAAATTAAGATGTTTCTGAGAGATCCAATATACGTCCTTTTTACCTGCCCCCAATCCACTGTTTTCTCTATTATTAACATCTTCTCTTAGTGTGAATATTTGTTAAAATTGATGAGCCAGTATTGATACATTCTTATTAAAGTCCACAGCTTACATTGGGTTTTGAGAAATGCAAAACAGGACAGTGATCGTTTCACTGCCCTGAGCATCTCCTGTGCTCTGCAGAGTCATTTATACCTCTTTCCTCACTCCTGGAAACCACTGATCTTTTTACTGTCTCACAGTTTTGACTTTTCCAGAAGGTCATGTAGTTGGAATTATACATGTACGTAGCCTTTTATGACTGGATACTTTCACTTATTAATATGCATTTAAGGTTCATTCATGTTTGTTTCATGACTTATTAGCTTAGTGTTAATCGGTAAACAATATTCCACTACATGAACGTACCACAGTTTGTTTATCCATTAACCTACTAAAGGACATCTTGGTTGCTTCCAGCTTTTGCAATTAGAAATAAAGGCACTAGAAACATTTATATCCAAGTTTTGGTGACCATGATTCGGCAATTGTACAGCCAGACTTTGTAAGAACTTGCCAATCTGTCTTCCAAAGTAGCAAACAATCTGCATTACATGAGCAATGAATCACAGTTCCTGTTGCTCCATATCTTTGCCAGGGTTTGGTGTTGTCAGTGCTTTGGATTTTGTTTATTCCAATAGGTGGTGTAGCTGTGTTCCACTGTTTTAATTTGCAATACCCTATTGACATATGATGCTGAACATCTTATATTTGCTTTCACTGTATCTTCTTCAGTGAGGGGTCTCTTCAGATATTTGGTCCAATTTTAAAGTTGGGTTGTTTGTTTTCCTTTTGTTGAGTTTTAAGAGTTCTTTGTATATTTCGGATACCAGCCCTTTTTCACATATGCATTTTGCAAATATTTTCATTCTGAGTATGACTTGTCATTTCACTATCTTAACGTCTTTCACAGAGCAGAAGTTTTTAACTTTTATGAAGTACAACTTGTAAGTTATTTTTTTCATGGATTGTGCCTTTGGTGTTTTATCTAAAATGTTGTTTTCAAGCCTGAGTTTACCTAGAATTTCTCTTACATCATCTTCTAAAAATTTTATACTTTTGTTTTTACATTTAGGTCTATGATCCATTTTGAGTTAATTTCTAGGAAATTAACTGTGTCTAGATTTTTTTTCCCCCCAGCATTGGAATGTCCTGTGCTCCAGCATAATTTGTTGAATGACTATCCTTTTCTGCATTGACTTGTCTTTGCCCACTTAATCAAGGTAAGGCGACTATATTTGTGTGGGTTTACTTCTCCGCTCTCTATTCTGTTCCATTGATCTATCTGTCTATTACTTTTTCAATACTTCACTGTTTTGACTACTGTAGCTTTACAGTAAGTCTTGAAGTCCTTCAAGGTAGGGTCAGTCCTCAACTTCGTTCTGCTTTTTCAATGTTGTGTTGGCTATTCTGTTATCTTTCACCTCGCCATATAAACTTTAAAATTAATTTGGCGCAAAAATTAACTTGCTAAAATTTTGATTGAAATTGTATAGATTAATTGTATAAGTTAATCTATTGAATCTATAGATCAATTTGATCAAACTTACATCTTCACAATATTGAGTCTTCCTGTCCGTGAATGTAGACTAAATCTCCATTTATATAGATCTTCTTTGATTTCTTTCATCAGAGTTTTTAGTGTTCTTCATATAGATTTAGTACATATTTTATTAGATTTATATGTAAGTATTTTACTTTTTTTGTGCTAATGTAAATGGCGTTGTGTTTTTAATTTCAAATTACAATTGTTCATTCCTGGTATATAAGAAGATGAATGACTTTTTAATGTTAACCTTATATCATAAAACCTTGCTATAATCAGTAGTTCTAGAAGCTTTTTTGTCAGTTCTTTCAGATTTTCTACATAAACAATGAAGTCATCTGCAAGGAGTGATTGATTTCTTTTTTCTGTTTCTTTATCTTTTATTTTATTTTCTTGTCTTATTGCATTAGCTAGAACTTCCAGTATAATGTTGAAAAGAAATGGTGAGAGAGTAGATCCTTTCCCTGTCCCATACCCTGCACAGAACTTTGGTGCACAAATATTAACTAAAACAAAACTTAATCTTGCATATAACAAAGGCATCAGAAAAATTTTAGAATTTTCTTCA
>NW_007731276.1:4422-4934 GCF_000696425.1 Galeopterus variegatus | reverse complement strand
GGTCCAGAGATACAGACAATTATCTCTCACTGCTGTAAACACTGGAAGAAATCCACTGCATCAAAGGGAAATGTGACTTGAATTTATGCAGATACAATTTAATATATAGAATGTATTTGAGAAAAGTTTCAAGGTCTTTATTTAAATTATAAAAATGAGCTAACTCGTGTATATCATAGTAGCAGATAATGAACCAGATATTTCAACAATAAAATTAACAACCCAATTAGGGAGGAAAAGAGGTGACATGTTTATAAAGTAACACATGCCCTATGTGAATAGTCTTCAGTATTCTTCCTATTTTATTGTGATCTCACATGTACATTAATAGGACTAATATCTAATATCCATTATTTTGGTCCTCTGCTTTCAAAACATTACAAAAGAAAAGAAAAGAAAACCCACATGATGCATACATGCTGTTAAAATCTATTTCACAGTAGCTGCACAGTGCCAAAATGCAATATGGGAATCACAACCTTGATTGTGCTTTACAGATTAGGACTGGCAAT
>NW_007731276.1:1041-2549 GCF_000696425.1 Galeopterus variegatus | reverse complement strand
GGCCGGCCCTCAAGTTAAATTCTTAATTTTTAAACTTTCTTTCCTTTTACGTTTTCTTCTTAAACCAATTATTTGCTAGAGACATTTTCTGTTTAATATTAATAATATTAATACTGAAGTCATTTACTGCTCAAGAATAGTTTTTGTAAGTATCTGCCCACATGAAATAAACTTCCATAACTGTTCCCTTCCATTTATTTCTAGTCTTCAAGTAAGAAATTTCAGGTGAGAATGAAAGGCAGGTGGTCACCATGCTTTCATGCTTGGAGAAAGGGTTGACGCTGTGGTTTGGGTGTCCCCCCAAACTCATGCTGGAACTTAACCCCCAATATGGTGGTGGAAGGCAGGGCCTTTAGGATCCTTGGATCACGAGGACTGTGCCATTGTGAATGGATTGCTCCATTCGTGGAATAATGGGCTGATGGTTTAATGGGTTGTCATGGGCATGTTTCTGATGGCTTTATAAGGAGAGCAAGTGAGAAGGTCAGCTCTCTCTTCCTCAGCCCATTCTCACCAAATGA
Source organism: Galeopterus variegatus (assembly GCF_000696425.1). NCBI lineage: Eukaryota > Metazoa > Chordata > Mammalia > Dermoptera > Cynocephalidae > Galeopterus > Galeopterus variegatus. Next base: position 2,028 of record NW_007731276.1, on the reverse strand, counting down.
CACCCTGGTCCCCAGGGGACACCATAGAGTCCCTACCAAGAAGAAGACCCTAAGCAGATGTGTCCCCTGGACTGTAGACTTTCCAGCCTCCGAAATTATAAGAAATGAACTCTTTTCCTCATACGTTACCCAGTTTCAGGTGTTCTGACATAAGCAACAGAAAGAAACTAATATATTTAACTTATGCCTACTTGTTCCAGCCAACATACAAGCTTTACTCAGAGTGGTATTCAACACTAATCAAATTCCACACCATGGAGTGACTTCAATACCTTTCATCAAAATTCAAAAACAGCATAATTATTAATCATCTTAGTTAGCTCATCTCCAGCAGTGAATAAAATTGCTGTGGATTAGCAGGATTCTGATCGGTAAGATTTAAAAAAAAAAAAAAAAACCTTCTGAAGGAGGTTTTCGATGGATGCAAACACAAGACAGCCAAAAATTCAAATTGTCATGAGACTCTAGCTCTTTTCTCAATGGAGAAAATGCAGACTGTTTTGTTATGTTTGAAAACTAAGAAAAATGATGGGTTTCTAAGTTATAGAGACTTCAGGACTCATTCAGCTCGGTGTCCATGCACAGGGATTTTCTACTAATTGATTTCTCAAGACTTGTATGTTTTAAAAGCTTTTTATATCAGAAATATTTTTGACTAGAAATTCACTTGTAATCTACAAGTGTCTACATATGAATACGTGTTTTATGTTTCTCAAAATGTTTCCAGATAGCTACATATGAATACATTTTTCTCAAAAAAATTTGGTACCAAAACCACATACATGTTTGCAGATTATATATGGCATAATGTGCAATAAAATACTTTATAGAGCTACACAGATTTTTGTTCATTATGAAAGAAAGTGGAGGAAATAAACTTCCCTCACCATCAAGAATGAAAAATTCCTGCCTTTGTCCTTCCCATTGGCTTCCAGAAGCTTCCAACACCCACTCTCCTCCTGCCCACCCATCTAGTTATAAACACAT
>NW_007731276.1:0-364 GCF_000696425.1 Galeopterus variegatus | reverse complement strand
GCAAAAGCCCTAATAATATTTTTCATCTCATTTGTGCTAGCTCTAAGGTTTGTTTCCTAAGTAGATAACAAAGCATGGCATAATTATCGGAAGACATCGCCTGCCGTTAGTAAATTTCAATTTCAACTTAGGCAGACTTGGGTGTGTCCAGGCACAGAAAAGATCAGGAGTCAAATACTCTTCACATCCCACATGGAGAGTCTGAGTCCCCCTCTCTCTGTAGTTCCTCCAGCATATTTCTGGAAAAGGGAGAATTTAAGTGTTGAAATAAAAGTGAAAGAAAAAAAATAATGTGAGCGATTTAAAGAGTAATATTAACACATTCAATACTTGAGGTAACCCTAAGGGCATGGGGTGATGATTA
>NW_007731275.1:155936-164597 GCF_000696425.1 Galeopterus variegatus | reverse complement strand
ATTTATTTATTTATAACATACCCTTTTTAATCCCTCCATTTTTTTAACCCCACGTTGACCAGCTTTGTCCCTAGCTTGTGGATAATTTTTATCAGAATGATAGCTGGTGTTCAGCTCACTTAAGGTCCTTTCATTATAATTTTTCTTTTTCTAAATCCAGCTTCTGGAAATATGCCACACTCTGACCCATTAGGCCCAACACCTCTTCTCATTTCTGAGGCAATATCTTAAGATTCTTCCATCTTGCCTAGTGAAATTCAAACCTTATTCCTTCAAAGTCATCAGAAACCTTCAGTTCCTGTGCCTGTCACCCTCCCCTTATCCTCATCTCCCCTGGCCCTGCCACATTCTCTTTATGTTCTGATTGTCTCTTGCCTTCTGCTCTGGGTCTTTGCCGCTTCTCAGGAGTGGAATAGTTTCTCAATACAGTAACTACCCTTTTGATCTCCAAACCTCTCCCAAATTTTACTTCCTCTTGGCACTGGGGCTTTATTTATTATTTTCAGGAGCAGTGCCTCTGTGATTTATGTCTTTCGAGTCTATCAGGCAAAAAACCTAATTAAGCTCTACCCATGAAAATGCAGCAAGACACAGAAGAACCTGAATAACAATGGGTAATAATTATTAAGCCTTTATGTGTCAGGTGGTGAACTCAGTGCTTTACTTCATTTAATCCCCACAAAAGTCCTGTGCAGTGGGAACTATAGTACCCTCATTTGTCTGATGACAAACGAAGTCACAAAGAAGTTAAGTTACTCAGTCAATGACATGTGGTAAAGAGTAGAGCTGAAAGGGCAACTTTACTTCAAAAACAATGTTAGTTATAATTATTGCAAAAGGAATATGTGGAATGAACATTCAAAAAATCAAATTTAGTTAAGACATCATTTGAACTACCCAGGGTATTTACGTGGGAGACAAGACAGGAACGGGAACTTAATCTTTCTTTTTGGAGATGAGTGAGAAAATATGCCAGCTTCTAGGGAAGACTTGGCCTAATTGCAAAAGCATTTTTGAACAGAACTTTAAAACTGTGGAGTACAGTCAAGTTATGACATTCACATCCTGCTAAGACATCCCTGAGATCAGGGCCCAGGTTCAGATCTTTATGGAACCAAAGCACTGAAGATGTTTTTGTACCAACTTCCTTATATGATTATTATTTTCAAATAATCCTCATGACATAAATCTAAGAAATTTTTAAAAATTCTCATTTGTTCCATGTTGACTATTTGTTTCCTTTTAAAGAAATACCTTGTTCTAGTCACACACACAAGTATTTAATGTAAAACCATGAAAAAAGTAAATGGAAAAAGTAAATCATTTTCTATATTTTTACCTCAATATTTTTGTAACCTCATAATGAATATGAAACTCTTTTACTCAGCATATATCGTTAGTTTTTTTTTAACACAGTAAGACAAGGTTTATCACACACGCACACACACACACACACACACACAAGTATTTAATGTAAAACCATGAAAAAAGTAAATGGAAAAAGTAAATCATTTTCTATATTTTTACCTCAATATTTTTGTAACCTCATAATGAATATGAAACTCTTTTACTCAGCATATATCGTTAGTTTTTTTTTAACACAGTAAGACAAGGTTTATCACACACGCACACACACACACACACACACACAAGTATTTAATGTAAAACCATGAAAAAAGTAAATGGAAAAAGTAAATCATTTTCTATATTTTTACCTCAATATTTTTGTAACCTCATAATGAATATGAAACTCTTTTACTCAGCATATATCGTTAGTTTTTTTTTAACACAGTAAGACAAGGTTTATCACACACGCACACACACACACACACACACACAAGTATTTAATGTAAAACCATGAAAAAAGTAAATGGAAAAAGTAAATCATTTTCTATATTTTTACCTCAATATTTTTGTAACCTCATAATGAATATGAAACTCTTTTACTCAGCATATATCGTTAGTTTTTTTTTAACACAGTAAGACAAGGTTTATCACACACGCACACACACACACACACACACACAAGTATTTAATGTAAAACCATGAAAAAAGTAAATGGAAAAAGTAAATCATTTTCTATATTTTTACCTCAATATTTTTGTAACCTCATAATGAATATGAAACTCTTTTACTCAGCATATATCGTTAGTTTTTTTTTAACACAGTAAGACAAGGTTTATCACACACGCACACACACACACACACACACACAAGTATTTAATGTAAAACCATGAAAAAAGTAAATGGAAAAAGTAAATCATTTTCTATATTTTTACCTCAATATTTTTGTAACCTCATAATGAATATGAAACTCTTTTACTCAGCATATATCGTTAGTTTTTTTTTAACACAGTAAGACAAGGTTTATCACACACGCACACACACACACACACACACACAAGTATTTAATGTAAAACCATGAAAAAAGTAAATGGAAAAAGTAAATCATTTTCTATATTTTTACCTCAATATTTTTGTAACCTCATAATGAATATGAAACTCTTTTACTCAGCATATATCGTTAGTTTTTTTTTAACACAGTAAGACAAGGTTTATCACACACGCACACACACACACACACACACACAAGTATTTAATGTAAAACCATGAAAAAAGTAAATGGAAAAAGTAAATCATTTTCTATATTTTTACCTCAATATTTTTGTAACCTCATAATGAATATGAAACTCTTTTACTCAGCATATATCGTTAGTTTTTTTTTAACACAGTAAGACAAGGTTTATCACACACGCACACACACACACACACACACACAAGTATTTAATGTAAAACCATGAAAAAAGTAAATGGAAAAAGTAAATCATTTTCTATATTTTTACCTCAATATTTTTGTAACCTCATAATGAATATGAAACTCTTTTACTCAGCATATATCGTTAGTTTTTTTTTAACACAGTAAGACAAGGTTTATCACACACGCACACACACACACACACACACACAAGTATTTAATGTAAAACCATGAAAAAAGTAAATGGAAAATCTAGAAATGAAAAACACAGTAACTGAAAATAAGATCTCATGGAAGAAGTCTCAACAGATTAAACAAACATAGAATAGAAATAATTTTTAAGGAGATATGTCCAAAAATATTTGAAAAGTGATGAAAGATAAGCTATAATTGAAGAAGTGATACAATCCTTTCCCCCTCAAGCCATACAACACAAAGAAAACTATACCAAGGCACCAGGTAAAACAGCTGGAAACCAAAAACAAAGAGAAAAGTCTTGAATAGCAGCCAGAGAAAAATAACCCTTGCTTTTATTAGAGATATAACACAGCTGATATCTGATTTCTTAAGAAAAGTAAAGAAGCAGGAAGACATTGGAATGACATTAAAAGTAATAAACAAAAACAACTGCCAATCTAGAATTCGACACTATTTGAGAATCTCCTTTATAAACAGAAAACATTTAGGGCATTTTAGACAATCAAAATGGAGAGCATTTTCCCACAAGCAGAACATGCTAAGGAATCATTAAAGAAAGTTATTCAGACATAAGGAAACTGATCTCAGAGAAAGCATGCAGATGTGGGAAAAAATAAAGGTGATTTGGATGATTAAATATTTTGGTAAATCTAGGCAAATATTGATTATATAAATCAATAACAATAATAATAATGATAACATGTGGGATTTTAAGATGTATAGAATTAAAATGCTTAGTAACATCACAAAAAGAGAGAAGGGAATAAATTAATAGAGTTAAATTATTGTAAGTTTCTTGCATTCTCTTGGAAATGGAAAAAGTAGAAATTTTATATTAATCCTTAACTAGTCAAGGGTGTTTGTCTTAATTTCTAGGGTAACCTCTGAAAGAGAATTTAAAATATACAAACAATAAGCTTCTAAAAATGGAAAATGGAATAATAAAAAATATTTTTTCTAAAAGAAATCCAAGGAGAAGAAACAGAGACCACTGAAAGAGTGGAACAAGGAGAAAATAAACAGTAAATGTATATTTAAATCTGAATATATCTCTAATTTCATTATATGTATGAAAATAAATATTCTAATTAAAAGATAAAGCTTGCATTACTTTATTAAAAATACTAACACTATATGCTGAGTGAAAGTTTCATCTTTGTTAGGTTACAAAAATACTGAGGTAAAAATATGGAAAATGATATACCATACAAATACTAAACAAAGAAATATTGTGTGCTCATATCAATAACAGACAGTGCCAACTACAAGGTAAGAAGCACAATAGACAGACATGAAGAATGTGTCATGGCACTAAATAAAAAGGGAAAATTCACAAGAAAAAACAGTTAAGTCTGAACTTCCAGTCATATAAATATTACATGTAATATATACAATTAAAAATTGACAAAACTTTAAAGAGAAATGGACAATTTGAAAATCATAAGGTAGGGTTTTAACTTGCCTGAGTTTGTAAATGAATAAAGCAGGCTGAGTGAAATCATTAATGAAGTTGTTGAATATTTAAACAACATGATTAGTACACAACATAAATGACACATGTTAAATGCTGCACACAACAATTGCAGGATAGATATCAATTTCAAGTTCACATAAACAATTGATCAAAAGTGATTGTATGCTAAGCTTTAAAACAATTATCAAAGAATTTTAAGCATTGAAATATTATAGTGCATTTAAATTAGAAATAAAAAATAACAAAATTGAACTAAGTCCCAGAGAGGCCCGCCCACCTTGCGAACAGGAGCCGAGGTGAGTGCTGTGCTGTGCTGCTCAGTGCTGCCCCTAGCCCGTACCTGAGCCCCAGAGAGGCCCTCTCACTGCTTGACAAGGAGCAAAGGTAAGCACTGTCCTGTGTGCCGCTGCACCAGGCCCACACCCGAGCCCTAGAGAGATCTACCCATGGCCTGAGCAGAAACCAAGGTGGTCTAACACAGCCACAACCACACCTACTTCCACTACAAGGATGATTCACCACCACGGTAGCAGCCAGGGCCTCACTACAGGTAGCCCACTGCACACTCAACTGTACTGATACATGAAGAGTCACCAGCAGAGCTTACAAATAGACTAGGAAATCTTTCTTTTCATAACTCACTCCAGAGTAATAAAAGAAACAAATACTCTACCAGATGAGCAAACATCAATTAAAAACTACTAGAACTACAGATAAACAAGAAAATATGACACCACCAAAGGAATATAGTAATTCTCAAGTACCAGACACCACAGAGCAGAAAAACCTTGAAATGTCTGAAAAGTAATACTGTGCAATGATCTTAAGAAAACTCAGAGAGATCAGAGAAGATTCAATTAGAGAATGCAATGAAACAAGAAAAATATACAGGCTATAAAGAAGGAAATTTACAAAGAGCTTAATTCTTTAGAAAAGAATGTAACAGGATTCCATAAATGGAAGGATTCAATCAATGAAATAAAAAACACAACAGAGAGCTTGAGTAGCAGGCTAGAGCAAGCAGAAGAAAGAATTTCAGATCTCAGAGATGGTCTTTTTGAAATAACCCAGGCAGACAAAAGGAAAAAATAATTTTAAATAATGAAGAAAATCTAAGAGAGCTAGCAGACAACCTCAAGCATACAAACATCCAAATCATGGGTATTCCAGAAGGGGAGGAGAAAGGAAAAGGCATGGAAAACTTATTCAATGAAATAATAACAGAAAACTTCCCAGGTATAGGGAGACACAGACCTTCAGATCCTGAAAGCCCAAAGATCTCCAAACACATTAAATCCAAAAAGATTCTCTCCAAGACACATTATAGTCCAACTGGCAAAGCTCAAAGACAAAGAGAGAATACTAAATGCAGCAAGAGAAATCAAGTCATCTATAAGGGAGTCCCCATCAGACTAACAGCAAAGTTCTCAACAGAAACTCTACAGGCCAGAAGAGAATGAGGTGATATATTTAAACTACTAAAAGAAACAAACAAACAAACAAAACCCCTGCCAGCCAAGGATACTATATCCAGCAAGGCTATCTAGTGTATTTCCCAGACAAACTAAAACTGTGGGAGTTACTGCCATATGATCAGCTCTATAAGAAATCCTCAAGGGAGGCCTGCATCTGGAATCCAAAAAATGATAATCACTACCATGAATACACAAGAAAGAAAAAAACACACTGCTAATACAAAAATGCAAAAGAGAAAGACACTGAATCTTACAACCTCAAAAAATCAACAAATACTTAAGACAAACAATAAAAGGGGAAGAAAGGAACAAAAGATATTTAAAACATCCAAACAGGGCCGAGCCCGTGGTGCGCTCACTGGCTGAGTGTGGTGCGGCAGGTCTCAAAAAGGACAAAAATAAATAAATAAATAAATAAAATAAAAAAATAAAATAAAATAAAACATCCAAACAAAAATTGATGAAATGCCAGCAGTAAGACAATATCTTTCATTAACAACCCGAAATGTAAATGGATTAAACTCTCCACTCAAGACACAGACTGACTGATTGGATTGAAAAGCTAGACCCAACTACATGCTGTTTACAAGAGTCTCGCCTCATCTGTAAAGACACACACAGACTGATAGTGAAATAATGGAAAAAGATATACCATGCAAATGGAAACCAAATATGAGCAAGAATAGCTATTCTTATATCAGACAAAACAGACTTTACACCAAAACCATAAAGAGACAAAGAAGGTCATTATGTAATGATAAAGGGATCTGTCTAGCAAAAAGACACAGCAATCACAAATACATATGCACCCAACACTGGAGCACTCAGATATATAAAGCAAACACTATTAGACCTAAAGAAAGAGATGGACCCCAATATGATAATAGTTGGGGGCCTGAACACCCCTCTGTCAGCATAGAACAGATCATCTAGGCAACAAATCAACAGAGAAACACAGAATTTAAACTACACTTTAGATGAATTGGACCTGGCAAATATCTGCAGGACATTTTATCCAACAAGTACAGAATATACATCCTTCTCATGAGCACATTGAACATTCTCTAGGGTAGACCATATGTTAGGTGACAAATCTAATTATAACAAATTTTTAAAAATTGAAATAATTTCAAATATCTTTTCAGACTACAATAGATTAAAACTACACATCAATAACAAGTGAAACTCTGGAATACATACAAACATGGAAATTAACAACATGCTCCTGAATGACCTATGTGTCCAAGAAGAAATTAAACAGGAAATCAAAAAATTTCTTGAAACTAATAAAAATAAAGAAACACCATACCATACGGTATCCTTATACTGTAAAAGCAATACTAAGAGGGAAGTTTATTGCAATATATGCCTACATCAAAGAAAAAGAAAGGCTTTAAATAAACAACCTGACGTTACACCTCAAGGAACTAGACAAACAAGAACAAACCAAACCATCAGAATGGCAAAAAATCATTAAGTTGTAACAGTAAAAAAAAGAAAGAACTTAGGGCCAGCCCGTGGCTCACTCGGGAGAGTGAGGTGCTGGTAACACCAAGGCCAGGGGTTCAGATCCCATATAGGGATGGCCAGTTCGCTCACTGGCTGAGCGTGGTGCTGACAACACCAAGCCAAGGGTTAAGATCCCCTTACCAGTCATCTTTAAAAAAAAAAAAAAATTGATGAAAAAATCGGCAAAGAGCTGAATAGGCATTTCTTAAAGGAAGATATACAAATGACCAACAAACACATGAAAAAATGCACAACATCACTAAACATCAGGGAAATGTAAGTCAAAACCACACTGTGATATTATCTCATCCCAGTTAGACTGGCTATTATCAAAAATACAGAGAATAATAAATGCTGACAAGGATGCAGAGAAAGGAGAACCCTCCTACACTGTTGGTGAGACTATAAATTGGTGCAGCCATTATGGAAAATGGTATGGAGTTTCCTCCAACAATTATAGATAGAACTGCCATATGATCCAGCAATCCTACTGCTGGGTATAGGCCTAAAGGGATAGAAATCATCATGTTAAAGGTATATGTCTACTCGCCTGTTTATTGCAGCTCTATTTACAATAGCCAAGAGAAGGAATCAATCTAAATGTCCATTGTTAGACAACTGGATAAAGAAAATGTGGCATATATACACTGTGGGATACTACTCTGCCATAAAAAAGAATGAAATATTGCCATTTGCAGCAACATGGATGAATTTAGACAAAATTATGTTAAGTAAAATAAGCCAAGTACAGAAAAAGAAATACTGTATGTCCTTATTATAAGTGGGAGCTAAAAATGAATTATTTAATAAATTAATAAATAAATAAGAGAAGATACACCTGTCACAATAATATGTTGAATTTTCAATAGAAGACATCAGAACTGAGGTTATCAGAGGTGGGAAAGGGGGAGGGGGTGAAGGTAAGGAAAGAATTGGTAAAGGGCCACAAAAATTGATTACATCGTATAATATTGAACACACTGATTATACTGATTTGAACATCAAATATTGCACATAGGTATTGAGATTTAATGCTGTACCTCACAGATATGTACAATGAACTATGTTCCAGTAAAAAAAAGAAAGAAAGTGCCTGCACTGGGAGCTTTTTTAGAAGACCTATTAGATAAATATTTTTCTTTCTTTAATATTTTTTTATTTTGTCATATTTTCTCCTTGTGATAATTTTGGGATTTTATAATTTTCTAGATATTAATGTACTTCATCTAGGTTTTTTTTTTTTTTTTTTT
>NW_007731275.1:144626-155100 GCF_000696425.1 Galeopterus variegatus | reverse complement strand
GCAACCCTCAGTGTTGCCCCCGCACCGGGCCGGGGACCGGCAACGGGATTGCAACCCTCAGCGTCGCCCCCATGCCTCGCTCAGCCAGTGAGCGGGAACCGGTCTGTATGTGGGATCCGAACCCTCGAGCAGGAGCGCCACCGCGCTTCCCAAGCGGCGCACTATCCAGTGCGCCACCGGGCCGGCCCTTCATCTAGGTTTTCAAATGACTTTTTCATTATACTCTACTCTTTTTTAAAAACATCTATTGTAAGGGCCGGCCCGTGGCTCACTCGGTAGAGTGCGGTGCTGATAAAAACATCTATTGTGTCTGTACTACTTTTTCTTTTCATTTTATATTTTAAAATTTATATATCCCCAATAAGCCATGTACACATATCTTTGTCTCAGAATCTGTTTCCTTGGGAACCCTACCTAACAAAATTGGTTATACTCATGGTTTAAAAATGAGTCTTAACCTAACATCATTAAACAAAAATAATATAAAGCAAATTAAAAAAAAAAAAGTAGAGAATAACGTTATGACCTCAAGTTGGGGAAGCCTTCCTTAAACTAGGCAAAATTAGGTAAAACATGAAGAAGAGATTGTCAAATATGTATAAATTAAAATAAAATTTTCCGTGTCTTAAGGATAATCATTTAAAAAGTGAAAATCTAAGCCATCTACTGGGGGAAGTTACTGAGATTCTTATAACCAAAAAACTGTTAGCATCCAGAATATACAAAGAACTCTGATAAATCAACAAGAAAAAGACAAAACAACACAAAAGAAAATTGAACAAAATATATAAATAGGAAATTCAGAAAGGTGAAATATGGTTGGGTAAAATATACTCAAACCCACTTCTAATAAGGCAAATTAAAACTACAATGTTATACTACTACTTTATACTCATCAGACTGGCAAGCATTTTTAAGACTGACAGTATCTAATACAGATGAAGTAGAAACTGTCAGCAAGAGGGTAAATTTGTAAAGTCATCATGGAAAACAACTGGACATTAGTATCCTAGAAACTTAAGTCAGATAATTATTACTGTGTACACAAACACATGTATTAGTATGTTTATAAAAATAATTGTTTATAGTAACATAATATAACCCCCCAAAATCTATAAATAGAAGAATAGATAAATAAGTTTTGATATAATTATGTGAGGCCATTATTCAAAAATGCAATTAAATGAAATAGAGCTACGTGATCCTACATGGATAAATAATAAGCACTATACAATGATGTTGTACATCTTAACTTCGACAGTGGGTACCAATACATTTATTACATTATTTTTTGCATCTTTTTATTTGACTAGAATGTTTTATAATAATTTTTTAAAGAAATAAAATATGAATTACCTTAAATTTAAAATATCAGGATAGATTAAATCTGGCATTTAGGAAAATAGGATCAGCAAGTACTTAATTAAAGAGAAGGTATTTGAGATGAAAATAAAAAGGCAGATGAGATTTCAACAGTGGAATTAAGGGGAAATGACAAGATTTAATATGAAAATTACAATGGACTTAATTATGAAGGTATAAAACAAAGGATTTGTATGAAAATTAAAATGTACTCCAGTTCTTATATAATACTGCCCTGAACAGCAAAATTTACCACATTTTACAGAAGAAAAAGTTGAGGTACAGAGTTAAGTAACACACCTAAGTTTACTCAGCTAGAATACTTGTATAGCAGTCAGGATTCGAACCAAGGATCTTTGACTTGGAAACCCTTCGTTTCTCAACTACTATGCCATATGCAGTGATGAACCAAATCTTTTGCACTTGACCATTTAGCAAAATTTCCTGATTTTGTGTACAATGGTATACATGATCATGATTTTTAAAATATTCAGATCTAATTTACATAGAAAAAGAAGCCCTTATATGAGGGTACTTCAAAAAGTTCCTGGAAAAATAGAACTAAAAGATCATACAAATCTTTCCATGAATTTTTTTTAAGTACCCTCACCTAATTCTCAGAAAACTATGGTGAATCGTTCTATTACAGTGCAGCAAAGTCAGGGGGTTATAATTTTAATCCAAATAATCATAATCAGAGCTACTTTTCTACCTCAGACATTGGCTCTTGCTGTTTCCTTTCTGTAGTGTACTCCTCCTATAGATCAGGGCTGTCCAGTAGAAATATAACATAAACCAAAAATGTGAGTCACATGCATAATTAAAAATTTTCTAGAAGCTGCATTATAAAAAGTAAAAATAAAGGTGAAATTAATTATGATAATGTATTTTATATTGTCAATATATCCAGAATGTCATCTTAATGCATAGTCACTATAAATATTATTAATCAGATATTAACACTTTTTTCATGTTAAGTCTTGGAAATCCAGTGTGTACTTTACACTTAGAGGACATTTCAATTTAGACTACTTACATTTAAAAGGCTCAATTGTTGCATATGCCTACTAACTACCATACTTGACAGCACAGCATGCTGAAGGCATTTTCTTCACACGATACATGATATAGGTAAAGTAAAGTTTAACCAAAACCAGGGCCATCCTGCAGGTGTCAGCAAATTTTTTTCTTAAAGAGCCAGATAGTAAATTTTAGGTATTTGGAAGATATGATTTCTGTCACAGCTACTCAACTCTGCGATAGTAGAGGGAAAGCGGTCATAGAAAAGACATAAAAAATGGGTGTGGCTATGTTCTAATAAAACTTCTTAATCTACCAGCTTGCCCTTTTCTTATTGATTTGTAGTTGTTATTTTATATTCTGGATATAAAATTTTTGTTTGTTAAAGATACTGTAGTTACCTTCTTCCAATATGCCAATCAAATTAATTGTGTCCTGTTTAAAAAGTCATCAGCCATATTAAGTTCATGAAAAATATTCTATTCTCTTTTTTATTGAAGCATAATTCATTGTACATATTTGCAGGGTGCAGCATTGAATATCAATACTTGTGTGCAATATGTGATGCTCAAATCAGGATAATTAGTATATTTGACATAATACAATGAAATTGCTTTTCATGGCTCTTTACCAATTCCTCCCTTATCTTCCTTCCCCCTGCCTCTTTCCCACCTCTAGTAACCTCAGTTTTGTTCTCTCCTTTTGTGATTGTTGTATCTCTCTTTTTTAATTTATTTGTTTATTTTTTCAGCTCCCACTTATGAGAGAGGACATGTGGTATTTCTCTTTCTGTACCTGGCTTATTTCACTTAAGTTTCTCTAAGTTCATCCATGTTGCTGAAAACAGCAGCATTTCATTCTTTTTTATGGCATAGTACTATCCCACTGTGTAAATATACCACATTTTCCTTATCCAGTTGTCCAGTGACAGACATTTAGGTTGGTTCCAACTCTTGGTTATTGTAAATAGAGTTGCAATAAACACGGTAGAACAAGTATCCTTTCAACATGATGATTTCCATTCCTTTGGGTATATACCCAGCAGTGAAATTGCTGGATCATACATCAGTTCTATCTGTAGTCGTTTGAGGAACCTCCATACTGTTTTCCATAATAGCTGCCCTAATTTACAATCCACCACCAGTGTAGAAGGGTTCTCAATCGATGTAAGACAGAAGATAAAAGAGAAAAGGAAAGTATTGAAAAGACAAAAAGTATAGAGGATAAAAAGCCTTTAAATATAGAATGTAATACCCAGATAAAATATCTTTCAAAAGGTAAGATAAAATAAAAACTTTTTTAGTCTAAAACTGAGAGAATTCAGCAGCATCAAGCCCGCACTACAAGAGATTGAAAGGAATCTCTTCAGATAAAAGGAAAATAATTCTAGATGAAAGCTTCAATCTATGTAAATGAATAAATATATCCAAAAATGTAAATGTAAATTTGTGGGTGAATTATCATTTTTAATCTTTTAAAAGGATAACCACCAATTTAAATTTAAAATAATAGCAGCATTAAATGGAATTTATATAATAAGTAGAAGTAAAATGTATGACAACAATAGTCCAGAGAATAGAAGGGAAATAGAAGTATGATGTTGTAAAGTTCATACACTAATCATGAAATAATGTAATATAATTTCAAGGAGACTTTGATAATTTAAAGATGTATATTGTGCACCCTAGAATCACCACTACATATAAAACAAAAAATATATATGAAAAACCAATAGTCAAGATAGAAGAGAGTCATGAAAAAGTATTCAATTTAAAAGAAACCAGGAAAATAAACAAAATAAATAAAAATAGATAATTTGAAGAGAGAAAAAAAGCAAAAGCTTAGACTTAAACCCAACCATATTGATAACTATATTAAGTATAAATGGTCTAACCATTCCAACTAAAACAAAGATTGCCAAACTGGATAAAAAAGTAAGGCACTGTATGCTATCTTTAACAAACTGACTTTAAATATAAATACACAGATTAAAATGAAAAGGATGGGGCAATTGACTACCATGGACACCAATAAAAAGAAAGCTGTGAATAGGTATATTAATATCAGACAAAATAGCCTTTAGAACAAGGAATATTATCAGGCATATGGAGAGACATTTTAGTATGATAAAATAATTAATTCATCAGGTAGACAGAATCTTAACTATGCATACATTTGACAACAGAACTAAAAATATCTGAAGTTAAAACTGACAGAACAGAAAAGAGAAATATTTAAGTTCACAACTATAATTAGTATCAAACTTTTTTCTCAGCAATCAATAAAAAAAAAGTATAGAAAATTAGTAAGGATAAAGAAGACCTGAAGAAGAAGCACCACAAAACACTACTTAATTGACATTTATAAATAACTCCACAAAAGAGCAGCAAAATAGTGTTCACCAAGATACATATTCTAGCATAAAAATATCTGAATAAGTTTCAAATGATTGAAATCAAACAACATCAGCTCTCTAACCACAACAGATTTAAAATGGGATTCAACAGGAGAAAGATATCTAGAAAATAGCCTAACATGGGGAAAGTAACAAGGTACTTCTAAATAATTCATGAAAATAAAATCACAAAAAATACTGAGTTTATTGAAAATGAAAACAAAAAAATATTAAAATATATAGGGAACAATTAACACAAGATTTCTCAAGCTATTCTGTGCATTATAAGATGTTCCACCCTCCCCTTGCCCCCTACCCACCAGATGCCAGTAGCACTTTCCTCCCTAGTTGTGACAATCAAAATGTCTCCAGACATTGCCAAATATCTCCATTGCCAATTGAGAACCACTGGGCAAAATAATGCTTAGAGAGAAAATCATACCTTTAAATGCTGATATCAAAAAATAAATAAATAAAATAAAATAATTAATGTTCTAAGCTTCCACCTTAAGAAACCAGAAAGAGATTTGCATATTTAACTTCAATTAAAGAGAAGAAAGTTAAGGGACCAGCCTGTGACTCACTTAGGAGAGTGTGGTGCTGATAACACCAGGACCACGGGTTTGGATCCCGATATAGGGATGGCCAGTTCGCTCACTTGGGAGTGCGTGGTGCTGACAACCCCAATTCAAGGGTTAAGATCTCTTTACCAGTCATCTTAAAAAAAAAGAGACAAAGTTAAGGGACCAGCCTGTGACTCACTTAGGAGAGTGTGGTGCTGATAACACCAGGACCATGGGTTTGGATCCCTATATAGGGATGGCCAGTTCGCTCATTTGGGAGTGCGTGGTGCTGACAACCCCAATTCAAGGGTTAAGATCTCTTTACCAGTCATCTTAAAAAAAAAGAGAGAGAGAGATTAGAAAGGTAATAATAAACCTGAAAGAGTAAATCTATGAAATAGGAAATCAGTTATAATTTTACATAATAGCAATGAACATTTTAATGTTCACATAGATAGCATAAAATATGACATAGTACAGGATAAATTTTACAAATTATGTGCAAGGACTGAACATTGGAAACTAAAAAATATGTTGTTGAGAAACTAAAGAATACCTAAATGAATATCTAAATACCTAAATAAAGGGAGAGATATTCTGTGCTCATGGATTAAAAGATGCAATATTGTTAAGGTATCAATTCTCTGCTAATTGACCTTCAGATCCAATAAAATCCAAATCAAATCCAGGAAACTTCTATTTTATTAAAAGACAGATTGTTTCAACATCTATATGAAAGTGTAAAGAATTTAGAATGAGTAACACAATTTTAAAAATGATCAAAGTTGATGAATCTGCATCACCTGATTTCAATATCTGTAAAGTGCTGTAATTAAGAAAGTACATCAGTGCAATGATAGACAAAACTTGGTGTTTTGACTAATTTGACATTTATAGAACACCACCTAAACAATTCCTTGAACAGTATAATAAATGATAACAGAAAACATATTTTTTTCAAGTAAACATGGAACTTATACCAAGACAGATTATATGCTGGGTAACATGACAATTTTCAAAATAAGTAATTGAGATTCTACATGGTATATCCTTTGACAAAAATGGAAGTAAATTAGAACTCAGAAACAATAAGTTATCAAGGAAGTTCTTAATCATTTGCAAAATAATCACTTCTAACTACCTTGTGTGACAAAAACAAAATCAAAAGACAATTGAAGAATATTTTTATTTGTATGATCATGCAAATGCTACATCAGATTTGTGAGATCTAGCTAAACAAAGGTTAGATGAAAATGTGTAGCATTAAATACTATATTAAAGAATGTGAAAGTTCAAACATCAACTATCTAAGCTACCACCTTAAGAATATTAGGAAAAGGATATGCAAATTAAACCCAAAATTAGTAGAAGAAAGACAATAAAAATAAATAAAAATTGATGAAATAGAAAATGGGTAAACAGTATAGGGAAACCATTAAAACCAAAAAGTAGTTCATTAGAAAGATCAACAAAGTTGATAGATCACTAGTTAATCAAAAACAGAAAGAAAATATAAATTACAAATATCAAGATGATATAGTAGGCATCAATACAGATTCAATGTAAGCTAACGATCAATAAGGAAATATTATAAACATCTGTATTGCCACAATTTAGATAAAATGGACACATTTCTTGAAATATACTAATCATAATATACAAATTGACACAAAGATAAAAACCTAAGTCATTGCATATCTATTAAATAAATTAAATTTTTAATTTAAAGTCTTCCCCCAAAGGAAACTCCAGGCCAGATAATCAGATAATCATTTGAAAGTAAGGAAAAGCACTCAATAAAATTTGTAATAAAAACTCTCAGCAAAATAGTTCCACAACTTTATAAGTGGCATCAATGAAACAACTATAGCTGTCATCATGTTTAAAGGTGAAAGACTAAAAGCTTTCACCCCTAAGATGCCGAACAAGACAACACTGCCTACACTCATCTGTCACTTCTATTTATCATTTCACTGGATATCATATCCAGTGCATCAATATATTTTTACAAAAGTAAAAATGACAAGAAAAGGAATAAAAGCTACTCAGATTAAAAAGGAAGCAGTAGATTTGTCTTTCTACGTAGATGCCATGATTAAGTTCATATTAAATTTTAAGGAATATATGAAGGCACTTCAAAAAATTCATGGAAAAATAGAACTAAAAGATAATATAAACCTTTCTAATATGTGTATACAAGTATATATACTTATTGGAACTAATAATTGAACTTAGCAAAGTTGCAGAACACAAGGTCAATGTACAAAAAAAAATTTTTTTACATGTTACATTTCTATATATTTCCAAATTCAAAAATTTAGAAAATATAATTTAAAAACAGCATCTTTTACAAAAGTTTCCAAGTTAAACCAAATATGCTGAAGCCTCCTTAATGGAGACCTATATACCACTGGTGGGAGAAACTGCAGAAGACTTAAATAAATCAAGAGTTATACTATGATGATCAATTGCAAGACAATATTGTCAAGCTGTTAATTCATTTTAAATTGATCTATAGATTCAATGTATTGCCATACAAAATTTCAGTAGACATTTTTGCGTGTAAATTAATAAGCCAATTGTAAGATTTATACAAAAATGAAAATGATATAATATGCAAAGCAATTTTTAAAATAGCAAAGTTGGAGGACTTGTACTGCCTGGTACCATCTCAGTACTTACTATAACACTACAGAATGAAGACAATATGGTATTGGTACAAGGACAGACATATAGATAAATGCTGCAGAATAGAGAGTTCAGTAATTGACTTATGTAAATACATTTAACTGATTTTTTGGTAAAAGTACCAAGATAATTAAATATGAAAATAATATTTTTTCACAAAGGATGTTGTCATCACTTTATATTTATGTAAGAAAATGAACCTAGATTCTTACTCCATGTCATCTACAAAATTAAATCAAAATAGAACATAAACCTAACTGTAAAACTAGAATAGCATTAGAAAAGAGCATAGCAGACAATCTTCACGACTTCAGGGTTGACAAAGATTTCTTAGAATTACTAACCATGAAAAAATTGATAAATTAGACCACATCAAAATTGAAATTTTGCTGTATTCATAAAATGGAATACTACTCAGCAGTACAAAGCATGTACGGCAAAAGAAGACTCACACAAAAGGGAACATAGTGTATAATTTAATTTGTATGGAACTTTAAAGCAGACAAATCTAATCTATAGTGACACTAGGCTGATTACTTCTATCCTGGGTTTAAAAGTAGGATAAAATGACTGCAAAGAGATGAATGTGATTTTTTTTTGAGATGGAAATGATCCATGTCTTGACTGATATGGTGGTTATGGGTGCATACATTTGTCAGAACTCATTGCACTGTACACTTTAAATGAATGCATTTCAGTGTATGCAATTTTTATCTGAAAAAAAAGTTGATTTAACATGTCTAGTAAAGTTTATTATAAGAATAAATGATTAATATTAGGCAGTATATCCATTTCTGATAAAATATCTCATTAAATCTGAGAGAATGCCCTTTATCAAATGATAAAGGTGAATAAAACCCAAACTTATATAACACATCATATTAAATGAAGGAACTAGAGATTTTCCCAATAAGGCTAGGATCAATACAAGGATGCTCACTTCCACTGCTATTTTTAATGCAATAATGAAGATCCTAGTCAACTTTGGAATTAGAAAAAAAAGAAATAAAAGTTCAATAATTGGAAGGAATAGACTAACTGTCATTATTTACAGATAATATGTTCATCAATGATTTTTTAAAAACTCTACAGTCAACATTCCAATATTCTAATTAGAGAGTTCAGCAAATTTGCCACATAAAATAGCTTAAACAAATTAACACCAGTCTCTATATCATGGGTCAAAAACTAATGCCTGCTAGCCAAATCCAGCTGTCACCTGAATTTTTCAAGTAAACTTTTATTGGAATATAACCATGTCCACTTATTTACCTATTGTCTAGGGCTTCTTTCTTGCTACTATGGCAGAATTGAATGGTTGCACTAGAGACCAGCTGGCCAATAAAGTCTAAATTATTTATTGTCAGGTCCCTTATAGAAAAGGTTTGCTGACTTTTGCTCTATAGCAACAATAATGAAATAAAAATATAATAGAAAAATGAGATGCAATTTATTTATTTATTTATTTATTTATTTATTTATTTATTTATTTATTTTTCCTTTTTGTCAAAATATAATAGAAAAATGAGATGCAATTTATTTATTTATTTATTTATTTATTTATTTATTTTTCCTTTTTGTCCTTTTTCGTGTCCGGCAACGGATCGCAACCCTCAGTGTCGCACCCGCACCTCGCTCAGCCAGTGAGCGGGAACCGGTCTGTATGTGGGATCCAAACCCTCGGCGGGAGTGCCGTCACGCTCCCAAGCGGCGCATTGTAGCAGTGCGCCACCGAGCCGGCCCAATGAGATGCAATTTAGAAAAGTAACAAATAGCTCAGCCAGTGAGCAGGAACCGGTCTGTATGTGGGATCCAAACCCTCGGCGGGAGCGCTGTCACGCTCCCAAGTGGCGCATTGTAGCAGTGCGCCACCGGGCCGGCCCAATGAGATGCAATTTAGAAAAGTAACAAATACTTACGGTTTATGTAATGTATCTATAAATTAACCTAACAAAGAATAAACTGTGCTTTTATGAACATAACATTTTTGCTAAATGACTTAAAAATAAATCTAACTAAGTGGGAAGATATTTCATATTTATGAGTGAGTCAACTTATTATATGGTATAAATCGCCTTTAAATTAACCCATAAACTCAAGGAAATCCCAATCACAATTACAGCTGAATTCTTTTAGAAACTTGGCAAACTCCTCCTAAACTTTATTATTTTTATCTCTTTTTTTTTTTTAAAGAAAAAAGCCCATTTACAATAGTCACCAAAAAAAAAAAAAGAAATACCTAGGAATCAATTTAAACAAGGAGATGAAAGATCTCTACAAAGAGAAGTATAAACCACTTCTGAAAGAAATTAAAGAAGACACAAAAAGATGGAAAGACATTCCATGCTCCTGGACTGGAAGAAGTAACATTGTAAAAATGTCCACACTACCCAAAGTGATCTACAGGTTCAATGCAATCCCCATCAAAATACCAATGACATTCTTC
>NW_007731275.1:143002-144097 GCF_000696425.1 Galeopterus variegatus | reverse complement strand
AAACAGCATGGAACTGGCATAAAAACTGACACTCGGACCAATGGAAGAGTATAGAGAACCCAGAAATCACCCCACAGGCTTACAGCCAACTGATCATTGACAAAGGTAAAAAGAATATACATTGAGGAAAAGAATCCTTCTTTAAAAAATGGTGTTGGGAAAACTGGACATCCATATGTAGAAAAATGAAACTAGATCTGTACCTCTCACCATGTACCCAAATCAACTCAAAATGGATTGAAGATTTAAATGTGAAACCTGAAGTTATAAAACTTCTAAAAGAAAACATAGGGGAAACACTTCAGGAAGTAGGACTGGGCAGAGACTTTATGAATAAGACCCCAAAAGCACAGGAACAAAAGAAAAAATAAACAAATGGGATTTATAAAAAACAAATAGCTTCTGCACAGAAAAAGAAACAAATAACAGAGCAAAAAGACAACCTACAGAATGAGAGAAAATATTTGTGAATTATGCATTTGACAAGGGATTAATATCTAAAGTATACATAGAACTCAAACAACTCAATGGTAAGAAAACGAGTAACCAGATCAAAAAATGGACAAAGGAGCTGAATAGACGTTTCTCAAAGGAAGATATACAAATAGCCAACAGACACATGAAAAATGCTCAACATCACTAATCATCAGGGAGATGCAAATCAAAATGACATTGAGATATCATCTCACGCCAGTTAGACCATTATCAAAAAGAGAATAACAAATGCTGGCAAGGATGTGGAGAAAAGGGAACCCTCTTACACTGTTGGTAAATTACACCGTTGTAAATTAGCATAGCCATTATGGAAAACAGTATGGAGTTTTCTCAAACAACTACAGATAGAACTGCCATGTGATCCAGCAATCCCACTGTTGGGATTCTCAAAGGAACGGAAATTGTCTTGTTGAAGGGATACTTGTCCTCCCATGTTTATTGCAGCGATATTTACAATAGCTAAGAATTGGAACCAACCTAAATTTCAATGGAATACTACTTTACCATAAAAAATAATAAAATTCTGCCATTTGCAGCCACATTGATGAACTTAGAGAAAATTATGTTAAGTAAAATAATCCAGGCACAGAAAGAGAAATA
>NW_007731275.1:139885-142471 GCF_000696425.1 Galeopterus variegatus | reverse complement strand
CATTGATGAACTTAGAGAAAATTATGTTAAGTAAAATAATCCAGGCACAGAAAGAGAAATACTGCATGCCCTCACTCATAAGTGGGAGCAGAGAGAGAGAGAGAGAGAAGAAAGAAAAAACGATCATGGTAATATATTTAACTTTCAAGAAAAGAGAACAGAACTGTAGTTATTAGAGGAGGGAAAGGCAGAAGAAGAGGAGAGTTAGCAATATATTAGTTAAGGGTCACAAAGATTGATTAAGTTTTGTAAACATGAGTATACTAGTAATCCTGATTTGTTCACCACATTTTTTACATATGTATTGATATTCAAATCTGTACCCTATAAATATATATAATCAATTATATTTCAATAAAAAATTTAATTGACACATTGTAATTATGCATACTTATAGGGTATAATCTGATGTTTTGATAATCTATATGTTGTATAATAATTGGGTTAGGTTAGTTACTCAATCACCTCATTCATTTATCATTACTTTGTGGCGAAACATTCAAAAGCCTCTCCTCTAGCTATTATGTAATACATGACACAACTGTTAACCTTCTAAACTTTATATGGGAGGTCAAAGATCCATAAAAAGAGTGAAAAGAGATATCCTCCTTTCCAGATATTTAGCTACGCTTCAGAGCTGTTTAGTAGAAATAACATGGTATTCACTCAGAAATAAATAGGCCAAAGGAACAGAACTCAGAAAAAGACCCATTTATATATGGAAAAATAATTGGTGATAAATATAGCACCACAAGTGCATATATGTATTATTTAGTAAAGTGTGTTTGGAAATTGCTTACTGTTTGAAAAAAAAAAAAACCTGGATCACTAACTTACATTGCATACAATAGTGGAGTCTTGATGTGTTGGATATCTAAACGTAAAAGATAAATCATAAAACTATTGGAAGAAAACTATTTTGAAACTTGGGGCATCATTGGGGAAAGTCTTAAAATCCCTCAAAGCAAAAGTAGTGGTACCAAAATATGAATGGATTTGATTACATGAAATTAAATATGTACATAGGATGTAATATATAGTATATATATGGACTGCCTAAATCACAACAAAAAATGTACAGAAAATTAATTTAAAATGTGCAGAAAGTTTATATTTGTAATTTGCAGAAAGGTAAGCCCAAAGTGATTATAAATGTATTAAGAGATACTCAAACTCAACAGTAACTGGATGAATCAAAAAATTAGATAATAATTTACATCAATGAAATAAGAAAAATAATTATTAATAAAACCAAATTTGTAGAGAATATGGGGAGATAGAAACACTCAGGCACTTTTTGTAATATATTGCAGATATTCTAAAAAACAATTGCAGTACTTATGAAATTAAATACATCTACAAACCTAATTATGAGTATATCCTTAAAGATGTACATAAAGATGCTTACTATGTATATGGACATCTTGATTACGGAGTATGTTTTGTCACTGTCACTCTGAGTACATTCTCAATGAATATGTCTCCACACTTACTGCATATATTTTCATCCTTCCTGAGTATGTGTACCTCTTTATATCCTTGCTATGTGTGCATCCATGTTTAAGAGTATATATTCATCCTTTTGTTATGTGTTCACCCTTGCTGAGTATGAGGGTACTTTAAAAAGTTCATGGAGAAATAGAATTAAAAGATAATGTGAATCTTTCCATGAACTGTTTGAAGGACCCCTGTATGTGTGACTGCTGAGTGTGCCTCAGGAAGTTCACTGCTGTACTATAACCTACAGAAATTCCTTTATAGGTTCATAAGAGGACATGTATGAGGGTATTCACCTTGTATCATGGCAGGGAGTTGGAGGCACTCTAGTTGGGGAATAGATAAGTAAATGGGGAAGATGCATACTTCAGAATACAATGCTGTCCTTAGCACAAACTAATGATGTCATAGATAAATGGCTATTTATAAAAATTCTACTGAAGTAAAAAAGTAAGAAACAGAGAAATAGTACTTACAAATATTCAAAACACATACACACAAAAACACTTGATATTTTAGGGAGACATGCATATTTAAGGATATACCTAAATGCATTATAGTAGTTATTTAGTGGGGTACAGGAGTTGAAAGGGAATCAGGATCTAGGATGAAGAGGAAAGAGATAAACCAGAGAAGGGCCTTGCATCAGGATGATGACTGTGCTTGTATGAACATATGCAAGTGCGACATAGGCAATAACGTGAATGCACCCTCCCCACAAATTTACCACTTTTTGTAGCCCCGATGATGAGGAATACGACTAACTCAACTTTTTGTAACTTGCCCAAAGTGGGAGTAGAAAACAAAGATGAATGAAAAATCGAGTGTCAAATTGAATTAATAAAGCTTAGAAATTGACAGGTAGCATACATTGAGCATAGTTGAGTATATAGGCAGTCCTCAACTTAAAGATGGTTGAACTTAATGATTTTTTGAAATTACGATGGTGGGAAAGCATTACACACAGAATAGAAAACATGCTTTGAGTACCCATACAACCATGTTTTTCACTTTCAGTACAGTGTTCGGTAAGTTACATGAGATCTTCAACACGTCATTATAAGATAGGCTTGGTGTTAGATGATTTTG
>NW_007731275.1:137879-138927 GCF_000696425.1 Galeopterus variegatus | reverse complement strand
GTAAGTTACATGAGATCTTCAACACGTCATTATAAGATAGGCTTGGTGTTAGATGATTTTGCTCAATTCTAGGCTAATATAAGTGCTTCAAACCCGTTTAAGGTAGGCTAGGCTAAGCTGTGATGTTCCATATATTAGATGTATTAAATACATTTTTGACTTAGAATATTTTCAGCTTATGACGGATTTATTGTGTAACCTCATCATTAAGTCAAGGAGTATCTGTAAATTATAATGTTTTCTAAAAGTATTTTAGCACATCTTTACCAAAAATTATGTGAGATAATTCAGTCTATCCTGACTAAATGCTTAATATTGTTTCTGTGTAGTTCAGAATGATTCTCATCATAATTTCTAATATGACTTAAATATATTTTTTTCTAAATTGTTGTAAATACACTTTGCAAAGTCTTCTTCCTGGATGGAATTAAATTACTTACCTTGGTAATGGAGAGTCACCAGAAGGATGTAAATGAGTTGTTAACATGGCACTTCGTTGCCACAATAATTTAGAGCCACTAGCTAGCTTGATGTGTCTGCAATAAATGTTTTATTATTTAGGGAAAATACACTATACAAGTTGCAATGTGCCATGCTCATTCATGCTGTAAATC
The DNA here is from genome assembly GCF_000696425.1 of Galeopterus variegatus. Classification (NCBI taxonomy): domain Eukaryota; kingdom Metazoa; phylum Chordata; class Mammalia; order Dermoptera; family Cynocephalidae; genus Galeopterus; species Galeopterus variegatus. The sequence continues at coordinate 138,313 of NW_007731275.1, read as the reverse complement.
AACAAAGATCAGTAGACTGAATAGAAAAATGAAAAGCTTATTTAGAAACTGACATAAGCTTTCAGATGAGCAGGGATGGTTGAAGTTAACTGCATTCATTTTTCTCTGCTTGTCATATTTGCCACTTGAATTTCACTGCTAAAGATAGAAGATAGTTTTGCTTTATGAAATTATATCCACAGAAATAGTGTTTGCATTTATATAGATAGTCATAATAAAGTGGAATATAAAGAAGCCACAGTAAAGTGATAGTGGCCCCAGATTTATGAAGTGTGGAATGGAGTTTGTTACCCCACATCTCTAGACTCAGTGAAAACTATGGAGATCAAAGATCATGTTAGCAACCATGGCATGCCCTGGAATTGTATAATAACTGCCAGACAATTCTACAAAGCACCATATAGGTCGGCATCTTAAAAGCACCTAGAAATTCT
>NW_007731275.1:132835-137547 GCF_000696425.1 Galeopterus variegatus | reverse complement strand
GTTGGCCACCCATGAGTTCCTCGATGTGGAAACAATGAAGGGTGAACTCCTGATTGTTGCCGCCTCTTGTGCCATGGAACACACTGTCCTGGGCTACCCAATGCCAAATTCTTCTGTCTCAAAGAGCCGCACGTAATTGACACCCACCCTTCCCAGTGTTACCTTCATAATGACATTAGTCACTGATTGAGTTCCTAATTCTCACACATTACTTACTAACCTGTACTATATGATCTTTCTCTATTTAAAGTTTATCAGCGAATTAGTAAGGTGCTAAACACCATATTGAGATTAACTCTTCCTGGAGGCAGACTTGTCACAGATGTCAGGGTCTGAAGCCCAAGTTAAAAAGAAAAGAAAGAGTTTTATTATTGATTTGTTTATGGTGATGAGAAAAACCAGAATTCTAGAAAGGGATCATTTACATTACAAGGGAAAAGTAGCTGGATGTCACTAGAAACAAAAGAGGACCTTGACAATGAACAGCTGTGTGGTGAGTTCACAGGAGGCTCAGCTTGTGAAAATCCAGGGAAAGGCCCCAGAGGTCACCACAAGGTGTAAGAGGCTATCAAGAAAACACCAATAGTAAGAGAATGCAGAAGCAGAGATGAAGTTGTATTTTGCGGAAGGGGAGGTGGGGTGTAATTTACACACAGTGGAATTTTCAAGTCTTAAAAGTGTAGTTCAATAAATATTGATGAATATATGTGTCCATCTAACCCAACAAGATCCAGAACATTTTTATCACCTTAGGAAGTTCTCTGCACTTTTTTCCAAACAAAATCACCCCCTGCCATAGGTAACCAATATTTTGTTTTCTTACTTTTGTATGTTTTTGAACTTTATAACAATAAATGCGTATATTATGTACCCTTATGTCCAGCTTCTTTCACTCAAATTAATGTTTTTGAGATTCATCCCTGCTATTGGAACTATCAATAATTCATTCCTTTATATTCTAAAAAAGTATTATATTGGGTGTGTGTGTGTGTGTGTGTGTATCACAATTTGTTTGCTCTTTCTTCAGCTGACAAATATTGAATTGTTTACTTTTTTCACTATTATGATAAAACAGCTATCAGCATTCATGAACAAATCTTCATGTGTGCTTATGCTTTTGATTTATTTTTGATAAATACCTAGCAGTGGAATTGCTGGACAAGTGTGCATTTAACTTTATGAAAAAACTGCCAAACTATTTCCCAAAAGTATTATGTACCCTTAACTGCAATGTATGAGAGTTTGGTTGCTTCACATCTTCACCAACACTTAGTGTTGTCAGTTAAAAGTATACATTTTGAATTAAAAACAATCTGAGATGGAAATAATTGAAAATTTTAAATTATACAGAAATATTCATATCATGATGGTAGGTGTCAAAGCACTATTACAAGTTATAAATTAGAGTCATGCCCTGCAAAATTAGTATTCATCATACAGCAGAATGATTTAATTGGCATTATCCTTACCTTTCCTTGATAAGTCAGTGCATGTTTCTCCATTACTACGGTAGAATATCATGAATCGATATTAGCTTGATACCATGAATACCAACTGTCTTAGGGTGCTGAACTATAAAATATTTGGAATTAGTATAGAGCCTGAAAAAACCCATTATTGTCTAATATTTGTTGTACTCAATTTCCTAGATCTTGCAAAAAGTTTAGAGATGTGGAAATTAAGAGATAAGAATCTCCTCCAATTATGAAAAAATTTATCCTTGCTGGATTCTAGTCTTCCTTTTTGAAACTGGAAATGATGTTAAAGAGAGGGAGAGGGAGAGAGAGAGAAAGAGAGAGAGAGAGAGAGACAAGGAGAGATATTAATGTGGGATCCATGGAAGTCTAGGGAGTGGAGAGAGAGAGAAAGAGAGAGAGAGAGAGAGAGAGACAAGGAGAGATATTAATGTGGGATCCATGGAAGTCTAGGGAGTCTGTACAGGGCACCATAAAGTCTGTAATAATTCTGAAATCTTATGCTAAATTTGGAGTGTATAGTATAACAGAATTTATGTGTGTGGGAAGGGAGGAGTGTGTGCTCAAAACAGTTTGTGAGCTACTAACTTAGAAGGGCCTGCTACTGTCTCAGTACTTTTTGGATGCGTCTACTAAGAAAGGCTCTGTGCAATTAACTCCTTTGGATTAAGTGAGTCCAGCTGCTGCAAACTGCTGCTACTGGAAACAGCTCTTAGATGTGGAGCAAGCAGGCATTCCTTTATTACTTCATATGATTTTAGTCAGAAAACTTTGAAAATCATTCCCCATGAACAGAGTAGACTTACCTCTGGCAGCCCAAAGAGGATGAACTCTTGATGCGTATTAGGAAGAAGAAAAAGCATTGCTTTCTATCTCCACTTTGATGATAAAAGGGGATTCTTCCTGCCACAACTATTTTGTGAAAATAAAGTTGAATGTTTAAACATACAGTGGAGGACACTCGCAGGTAAGGTTTATGAACCGTGACTAACCTTGTCTCCATGCGTTTTAGCACATCTTCCCTAGATGACCCAATGTTCAAGCTGCCCCAGTTTAATCTGAAATTAACCTTCACATTGCCATTTCCTGTGTGACGTCTGCCTTTGAGTGGTGTCATTGTCACACGGTGATTTGGTTCACTAGTTCGCAGTGTTCATTTGGACAAGTTACACTAATGTGTCTATACTTCGGTATCTTCAACTGTGAAGGAGAAATGACCCTGTTAGCAGCGTGCTTCCCTGAGGTGCTGTGATGGACAGCCAATACAATTATTGTGGAACATTTTACCTTTTGCAAAAAAAGGAGTTTTTATGGGAAAGTTATCTGACCTTCTTCCTGGCATGACAAAATGGTTCAGAGAGCTTGCGTACTACTTAATAAAAACATTTATTTTGGAAATACCTTGACAATCTTAAACAACTAGTGTTTTTTCAGTATAAAGTATTAAGAAGATACTTTTATTACTTTTGCTATCATCAGTTGTTATTATTATTATTACTGCTGGAAAAATGTGAAGACCCACAGTTGTGGACGGAATAGGATTTTCAAAAGTATAATGCACCAGCTGAGCCATGATACGTTATTATGGTCCTCCCATTAGCTCAACTATCCTGAAATCTTACAGGTGCTTATGATAGATGTGGGAATAAGATCTGAGAATCTCCTTCCCCACAAAAGAATAAAAGACAATTAAATGCAAGCTATGAATTAGATTTGAGCCTAAGATGCCTCTGGTAGCTGGGTGAGACTCCAATAACCCTACTGAAATAGCAATGTGATGCTATTGTCCAATGCATAATAAAACTTCAATTAACTAGAAGATAGCTAAAATTGAAACCTCAATTAAGTAGACTCCCCCAATCCACTTTTAGAGCAAAATAAGAGCATCATTAAAAAAAAAAAGTAAAAGCAAGACTTCAGGAAAAAAATAAATGAGCAGACATTCAAGTTATAGAGATCCTGGAAAAAAAGTCACATAGTGATCATGAGCAATTGATGCTAAATTAGAATTCTAGAAAATCTACTCCTCATATGTCATTATGCTAGATACTCTATAGACATCATCCCTAATTCTTACAAAAACGTTTTTATATTATAATGCTGATTCTATAGATGAAAATACTGAGATACTGAGATTCACATAGTCACTGGTAAGTTACCATATTGGGATTCAAAACCACCTCCGTCTAACTTCATAGCTTATGCTTTTTCCACAACAGCAGCTGCATGCCCCATTGGAACTCTAGTTCTTAGGAAGGTGATGTATATTACAAGAAAAATAACATACCTACTCAGATAAATTAGTTCAAATAGAATTAATCAGTTTTCTGTGGTCATATTTTTTTGATAGGACACATCAGAAATTTTAATGATATGTTTTATGACATTATAAGAGGTGGCTATAACAGGCAATATTACCCAAACATAGTTAACTATGGAACACTTAGTTGGAGGAAAGAAAAGGAAGGAACTCTGCAGGACCAGCATTTTATGGTTTGCAGGACCAGCATTCTATGGAATCCAACTGAGAAACATGTCACTACATCCATTTCCGCATTCTCTTGAAAACTAAACCTTACACCCAAAGTGATGAATCTGAGCACTGCAGGACTCAGTATTAATAAAAATGAAATTGAAATACATTTTCCTATATTGTATTTATTAAGGAAGGAAAATTCTCTTAAATATTTGAGAAATATTTTTAATAAAAGTTTAAACCAAAGACTTCTCTAGTTAACCAGGAAACAGAGTTAACTAGAATGTAGCATGCTTTGACTGTCCCGATAAATTTAGTATTGAGCAAACTTGGTAGTTCCATTATATTAAGAATTATTCTGCTTTTTATTTAAAATTTAGTGTGAAGCAGTGGCAGACGCTGTTGGTTGGATAACTCAGTAGCCATTCCCAGTGCTCTTCAGCTTTGCCCCTTTCCATCACAGACAGTGGGAAAGTATTCCACTTTTCCTGTTCATTTTCCTAATCTTTGTTGAAACTAATGATAGCTACAGAGTACATATTGCATAGTGAGGCATAAGTGTAAGGCTTAAGGATTTTTGTGGAGGACTAAAGACACATTAATAGTAACCTAAAAAATCCTCTTTTAGATATATGGTCAGGTTTTTAAAAAATAAGCTTTATTGGGATATAAAAAATGTACAATAAACTTCATTAATTTTGGTGTGCAATTTGATGAGTTTTGAAAAAATGTACACAGTCATGTGTCTACAACCATAACAC
>NW_007731275.1:131708-132323 GCF_000696425.1 Galeopterus variegatus | reverse complement strand
GGTGTGCAATTTGATGAGTTTTGAAAAAATGTACACAGTCATGTGTCTACAACCATAACACAGGTATAGAATATTTAAATCATTCCAGAAAATGTCCTCATGCCCTCTGCAGACAAACTTCTTTCTTCATCCCTTGCCACTGTCAAAATCTAATCTGCTCTCTTTTACTGTAGTTGTTTTCTAGAATTTCATGTAAATGAATCATATAGTATATAGTCTTTGGTCTAGCTTCTTACCCTTGGCATAATACTTCTGAGATTCACCCATGCTTTTGTGTGTATCTGTATTTCACTTCTCTTTTATTTGCTGAATGGTATTTCATTGTATGAACATACCATGATTTTTGTATCCATTCAACAGTTAATGGCCATTGGGTTGTTTCTAGAATTTAGCTTTTATGAATAAAGCTACAGTGACAATTCTAGTGAGGTAGGAGGTGCTCAGTCCCAAGGGATCAGGTTTCAGGTCACTGCCCTGAGTCGCAAACCACTCCCCTAAGATTCAAGCTCCACTCCTGAGTACTTAGTTATGGTGACCTGTACCACCTATTTTGGCACCAGCGTGAGGAGACTGTGACCATGGAGTAGCTCACTGACCAAACATGCTCAGAAAAAA
>NW_007731275.1:130018-131488 GCF_000696425.1 Galeopterus variegatus | reverse complement strand
CACCAGCGTGAGGAGACTGTGACCATGGAGTAGCTCACTGACCAAACATGCTCAGAAAAAAGAAGTTTACCCCTTAAATGACCTTCCCTTGGAGGCGCTAGAGAGCACCTAGAATATTCTAAGTGTATTCAATGCATGTGATGGAATTTGACCAATAAGCATGCTCTAAAAGAGATCAACTGACAGCCCCAGTAAGCACCAAGGTGAGCAGAGCCCTGCGTGCCACTGGGGGAACAGACTCCAGCCCCAGAGGCATTGAGGTAGGCCAAGCTCCGTGTGCCACTGGGGGAACAGACTCCAGCCCCAGAGGGACCTGTCCACAGCCCCAGCAGGTACCAAGGTGAATAGTGTCCTGCATGCCTTTGGGGACCCACAATCCAGCCCCAGAAAGCCCTGCTCACTTTTGGAAGAGGAGTCAAGGTGGTATACCACAGCCACCACCACACCTACTGTCACCACAAGAATGGTTCACCACCACAGTAGCAGCCAGGGCCACCTTACATGCATTCTTCCACACACTCGACTACATCAATACAAATAGTGTCACAAGGGGAGTCTGCAAATAGAGGAGGAAATCTTTAGCCTCATAGCCAACTCCAGAGTAACAGAAGAAGTGCTCTACCAGATAACCAAACAGCAACAAAGAAATACTAGAGCTACAAACAAACAAGAAGATATGACACCACCGAAGGAGTACAGCAATACTCAAATACCAGACCCTATAGAACAGGAAACCCTTGAAATATCTGAAAAGTAATTCTGAGCAAAGATCTTAAGAAAACTCAAAGAGATAAGAAAAGACTCAGTTAAAGAACACGATGAAACAAGAAAAAATATCCAGGATATGAAGGAGGAAATTTGCAAAGAGATTAATACCTTATAAAAAGAATGTAGCAGAACTCCTAGAAATAAGAATCACTTCATGAAATAAAAAGCACAACAGAGAGCTTGGGTAGCAGGCTAGAGCAAGCAGAAGAAAGAATTTCAGATCTCAGAGATGGTCTTTTTGAAATAACCCAAATAGACAAAAAAGGAAAAAAGAATTAAAAATAATGAAGAAAATCTAAGATAGCTAGCAAACAACCTGAAGCACTCAAACATCCTAATCACGGGTATTTCAGAAGGGGAGGAGAAAGGAAAAGTGATGGAAAAGCTATTCAATAAAATAATAATGGAAAACTTCCCAGGCATAGGGAAAGATGCAGACCTTCAGATCCAAGAAGCCTAAAGATCCCCAAGCAGATTCAATCCAAAAAAAATTGTCTCCAAGACAAATTGTAGTCAAATCACAAAGCTCAAAGACAAAGAAAATTCTAAAAGCAACAAAAAAGCATCAAGTCCCCTATAGGGGAACCCTCATCAGACTAACAGCAGACTTCTCAGCTGAAACCCTACATGCCAGAAGTAGGATGATATATTCAAAATGCTAAAAGAAAAATTTTCCAGCCCAAAATTCTTTACCCAGCAAGG
>NW_007731275.1:124795-128638 GCF_000696425.1 Galeopterus variegatus | reverse complement strand
AGATGGGAGGAAGTAATTAAGATCAGGGCAGAACTAAATGAAAAAGAAGCTCAAAAAATGACACAAAAGATCAATGAACCAAAAAGGGTTTTTTTGTTTGTTTTTCGAGAAGATAGATAAAATAGGTAAACCATTAGCTAGGTTAACAACAACAACAAAAAAAAAAAGAAGAAGAAAACCAAATAACAAAAATCAGAAATGAAAAGGGAGACATTACAACTGATACCACAGAATTATGAAGAATCATCAGACACTATTATAAACAACTGTATGACAATATGAAAATGTAGAGGAAACAGATAAACTTTTGGACACAAAAAACTACCAGACTGAACCAAGAAGAAATAGAAAACCTGAACAGACCAATAACAAGCAAAGAGTTTGAAGCAGTAATCAGCAATCTTTCAAAAAAGAAATGCCCAGGACCAGATGGCTTTACAGCTGAATTCTATGAAACCTTGAAAGAGGAGTTAATACCAATTCTCTTCAAGCTATTCCAAAAAATTGAAACAGAAGCCTTTCTCCCAAACACATTCTATGAGGTCAGCATCACCCTGATACGAAAACCAGACAAAACCAGACACACACAAAAAGAATATTACAGGGTAATATCCTTGAAGAACATAGAAGAAAAAATCCTCCACAAAATATTAGCAATCAGAATACAGCAACACATCAAAAAATTATACACCATGATCAATTGGGATTTATCCCAGGGATGCAAGGATGTTTCAACATACAGAAGTCAATAAATGTGATGCATTACATCAACAAAACAAAGGACAAAAACCAAATGATTATCTCAACAGGTGCATAAAAAGCATTTGACAAAATTCAACATCCCTTCATGATAAAGACTCAACAAATTAGGTACAGAAGGTAAGTATCTCAACATGATAAAAGCCATCTGTGACAAGCCCACCACCAATATCATCCTGAATGGGTAAAAACTGAAGGCTTTTCGCTTAAGAATGGGAACAAGACGAGAATGCCCACTCTTACCACTTCTATTTATCATAGTACTGGAGGTACTAGCCAGAGCAATCCAGCAAGAAAAAGAAATAAACGGCATCCAGAGTGGAAAAGATGAAGTCAAACTGTCCTTATTTGCAGATGACATGATACTATATACAGTGAAACCTAAAGATTCTATCAAAAATCTCTTAAGGCTGGTTAATAATTTCAGTGATGTTGCAGGATGCAAAATCAATGCCCCCAAATCAGTTGCAGTTATATTCTCCAATATGAACTAACACAAAGAGAAATCAAGAAACAAGACCATTTACAGCAGTCACACACACACACAAAAACCAAGATACCTAGAAATCAGTTTCACTAAGGAGATGAAAGATCTCTACAACAAGAACTACAAACCACTACTGAAAATAGTTAAAGACTCAAAAAGATGGAAAGACATTCCATGCTCTTGAATTGGAAGAATTAACATAGAGAAAATGCACATACTACCCAAAGCAGTCTACAGATTCAATGCAATCCCCATCAAAATACCAGTGACATTCTTCACAGAAATGGAAAANAAACAATCCTGAGCAAAAAAGGAAAGCCAGAGGCATAACATTACCTGACTTCAAATTATACCACAAAGCTCCAGTAACCAAAATAGCATTGTACTGGCATAAAAATAGACATTCAGACCAGTGGAGCAGAATAGAGGACCCAGAATTCACCCCACAGGCTTACAGCCAATTGATATTTGACAAAGGAAACAAAGCATACATTGGGGAAAAGACTGCCTCTTCAATAACTGGTGCTGAGAAAATTGGACATCCATATGCAGAAGAATGAAACTAGACAAGCACCTCTCACTATATACCAAAATCAATTCACAATGGATTAGAGAGTTCAGTATAAGACCTGAAGCTGTAAAACAACTAAGGGAAAATATAGGGGAAACACTTCAAGAACTAGGTTTGGGCACAGTATTTATGAACAAGAACCCCAAAAGAACAAGCAATGAAAGAAAAAATAAACAAATGGGACTATATCAAACTAAAATCTTCTGCACAGCAAAGGAAACAATCTACAGTGTGAAACAACAACCTATAGAGTGGGAGAAAATTTTTCCAAACTCTATATCTGACAAGAGATTTATATCCAGAATATATAAGGAACTCAAGCAATTACACAGTAAACAACCAAATAACCCAATTAAAAATGGGCAAAGGAGCTGAATGCATACTTCTCAAAGGAAGACATACATATGGCCAATAGGTACATGAAAAAATGCTCAACATCATTAATCATCAGGGAAATGCAAATTAAAACCACATTGAGATATCACCTCACCCCAGTTAGACCGGCTACAATCAGAAAGATGGAGAATAACAAATGCTGGTGAGGATGTAGAAAGAATGGAACACTACTACACTGTTGGTGGGACTGTAAATTAGTACAACCACTGTGGAAAACAGTATGGAGGTTTCTCAAACAACTACAGACAGATCTACCATATGATCCAGCAATCCCACTTCTGGGTGTATACACAAAGGAATGGAGATCATCACGTTGAAGTGACACCCGCACTCCTGTTTTCATTGCAGCTCTGTTTACAATAGTCAAGATATGGAACCAACCTAAAAGTCAACGATGGATGACTGGACAAGGAAAATGTGGTATATATACCCCATGGAATGCTACTCTGCCATAAAAAAGAATAAAATTCTGCCATTTGTAACAACATGGATGAGCTCAGAGAAACTTATGTTGAGTGAAAGAAGCCAAGCACAGAGGGAAAAATACCACATTTCCTCATTTGTAAGTGAAAGCTAAGAGAGAAAGAAGGAAAGAAAGTCCTCAGTGGTGCATTGGACTTGCAGAGGGAGAGAGCATACTAGGGTTGCAGTAAGGGCACGAGGAAGGGGGAGGGAGGTCAGGGTTTAACTGGGTAGGAGTCATGGGGAATAACTGGAATTTGTGGTAATGGGCATGCTGGTAGTATTGATCTGGTCATCACATCTTGGGCACAAGTGGTGACGGTCAACTTTGTATCCCATCAATGCTCATAACCAATAAAAAAAAATAAAATAAAATAGACCAACTGAACATGTGCAGGACTAGGTAAATGGGAACCACCTCTTTAGTTGAACATTTATTAGACAGTATGAAGATTTGTTAGATAGTATGAACATGTATTAGATAGCAAAACTAGAACAGTGGAATCCTGTAGAAGATGGGGCTGTTGTTCACTTTCCTAGCTTGCACTTTGCCTGATGTGTGTATTTTGTTCTTTTATTAAACTTGCCTTTAGTAGGCTGCTGTTCACTCTAGAGCCAGCCTACGCGTCGTCTGTGAATGTGTATTGCTTACTTTTTTATTAAACTTGTTGTGCACTCTGCTCAGCTTTTGCAGCTAGGTTGTACTGTCTCTGTGAAATCTGTATCTCTTATTCATTACATTAAACTTGTTCTCACTTCTACTGTGACTCTGCTCTTGAATTCTTTCCTGTGGCAGAGTCAAGGGCCTGATAAGAGGACAGGGTAGGTTAAGGCTGATTATCGGGCCTTCCTAGACCTTCTCCTCTGGTATCACCAGTGCACGTTTGTATGGGTGTCTATTTTTATTTCTCTCTTGTAAAATACCTAGTATTTATTTGGTATCATCTTGATACTTTCAAATACTGCTTTTAAACTGATATCCTGCTGAAGACGCTACCTGGTGTCCTCATGTATTGAGCTCTCTCGCTTTGAGCCAGTTGCACTATCAACTACTCCCAGCCACATGTGAACTCTAGATATGCTTTGGCATACTGCTTCCTAGTGTCCCTTCTCTCAACCTTGTGGAAGTTTCCACCTATTTGCACAAATCCTTTTTTTTTTTTTTTTT
>NW_007731275.1:122079-123945 GCF_000696425.1 Galeopterus variegatus | reverse complement strand
GGGACCGGCAACGGGATCGCAACCCTCGGTGTTGCGCCCGCACCTCGCTCAGCCAGTGAGCGGATGGTCTGTATGTGGGATCCGAACCCTCGGCGGGAGGGCCGCCGCGCTTCCCAAGCAGCGCACTGTAGCAGTGCGCCACCAGCCTGCCCAATTTGCACAAATCCTTATTCAGCTAACAGTTGAAGGGGACCTCCACATCTTTCTCCAGAGCAATTTCCATGAGCAGCCCCCTTCTCTCTCATATTCTAACTGGCTAATCTAAATGACTCTGCCTTCATAAACTCTGATCAGGTTCTGTTCAGGCCCTCGCTCTCTAGCGTGGTCTATAAACTGCCTCCTGGCAGTAAACTGGTGCAATCGAGGGACTCATTATGTTTACTTTCTCTCAAGATTACAGTCTTAGGCTTCCTGTATGTCTAATGCCTTGTCATAGAGAACAGAATTACCCTGACAGTTAATCCTTCATGGCAGAAGTGTTAGTCTGTGTGTCAGTTTTTAATTAACCATGATAATGGGCTAGAGAAATGAGTTGGACAATAAAAATATTATGCCTATGAAATAAATGTATACCAAGAAATATGCAAAAGCATTGCATTTACTTCCTAATTAAAATGCTAAATGCTGAGTGATTTGTAGAAAGCAGTGTTCTGGGTAGAAATGAGATCAAAGCATCATAATTAATTTAAAAGTGAATGATTTATATTAATATTATTTTTAAAATAATATATAATGTATACATAATAACAGTACCATATATTTTATATGCATTATCTTGGCTGACCTTCATCACAACCTTAGCTCAAATGAAATTTTGATCTTTGTTTTACAGATGAGAAAAGTGAGGTTCAAAGATAGGTTACTGACCAAGGGTTGTAGCTAGCAGATAGCAGAAACAGTGTAATGAATCAGTGAACTCAATCCATAAATATTTACTAAGCATTTAGTTTGTGCCAGGCACTGTGTCAAGTTGAATATACAAAGACCAAAAAAAATAATTCCTACCCTCGAGAAATTCACATTTTTCAGGGAAACATTCAAAACAATATAAGATGTTCATGGGTTTGTAAAAGATAAATATCCAACATAGACCTTGGGAAGAGAAGAGGTTAGGGGAGGATTCCTGGAGGAAGTAACATCTAAATAATTTGGGGAAATGAATAGAACTTATAGAAAGAAAGAAAGAAAGAGGAAAAAAAAAAAAAAAGGATTCCAGGCCAAAGGAGCTCCACTCCACAGCACTTCCTCAGCCCTCTCCAATATAGCTTCACATCTGTTTCTCTCCTTGTCATATTATGAGAACAAGAAATTCCCCTAGTTCTAATGACTCCCAAAGCTGAGCTAATAATACAAAAAATTGGTTCTTTATCCACCCCCACTTTTTTTTTAAAGAGTAGTATTTATTTTACATGGATTTTAATACTTAAATGTAAGGGCTTCCATATTATACTTGCCTGATATTTTTTTCTCCCAGAAATAATATTATGGTTTTTTTTCCAAGTCCCTGTCCATGTTTAACAATTTTTGTGATACAATTTCATAAACATTCTCAAGTTCTCTTTCGATAACACATTTTGCTAAGTGCTGCAGGGGATACAAATATGATTAAAATACATTCCCTTTCCATAAAGCACTAATAATATAGCAGAATGACTTAAATAAACACATGACTGGTTATACTACAAGTAAAGGTGAATCTCTTAAGAAAAACACAATATTCAAAAGGGAGTTGAGAAAAGGGAGACACTAAAACTGCTTAGAAAAAATCTAAAAAGGTTTTATAGATGAGAACATTTTTTTTTTTTTCTTTTGTCTTTTTTTTTCCGTGTCCGGCAACGGATCACAACCCTCAGTGTTGCCCCCGTA
>NW_007731275.1:112618-121662 GCF_000696425.1 Galeopterus variegatus | reverse complement strand
ATTAAAATACATTCCCTTTCCATAAAGCACTAATAATATAGCAGAATGACTTAAATAAACACATGACTGGTTATACTACAAGTAAAGGTGAATCTCTTAAGAAAAACACAATATTCAAAAGGGAGTTGAGAAAAGGGAGACACTAAAACTGCTTAGAAAAAATCTAAAAAGGTTTTATAGATGAGAAAATTTTTAAGGGCTTTGAAGAATGCCCAATTTTGATGAGCAGAGAATCGGGGAGAACATTTCAAGTACAGTAAAGTATGTAAGTGGGGCATAGAATATATATGGAAAATGGTTGAGACAAGAGCAGAAAAGTGCCAAATTTCAAAATCTTGATGGCTGGGCTGAGAACTCAGTAATTATTTTGGTAGACGATAGAAGACCACAGATTTTCGAGAAGTGATGTAAAGAGAGGGGATTTTAGGAAGATTATTTTGGCAATAGGATATATGATACATTGGAATTGGAAGAGATATTTGGAATATGGTGGAAGCTGGAAGACCAAGCAGGAGTTAATACAGAGGACTGATGGGAAATAAAGGAGCTGCAGCACGAAGGTTGGGGTTATGGGGATGAGAAGGAGGAGCCAGACCCTACGAAAAGGCACTTCCGAGGTGAGTTTGTCAATCAAAGGGATGGAGATTGTTATGCATCGGAGAAGAGTGGAGATTCCATTTATGGAAACAAGGAAGTCCAGAGAAATTGGGCATTTTGAGGCCTAAAGAGTTGGTAGGACATCAGGTGGAGAGGTTGAACAAGTCATTGGAAATGTGGCACTAGAATTCTGGCAAAACTCTAGGCCTTGTGAAGAAAACAGATGAAGTACCCAGAGGCAAGAATAGAGACAGAAAAGAAATCTAAAAATCACTCGATAACTGTTTCATCGACTATTAGACAATGTTTAACATTCTTGATTTCTCCTAACTTCAAAGCTTCCTGTCACACAGAGCAGCATTTTTTTCTACTGTTGATGAAGTATGTAAGTGTAAGGTTTCAGTTGTTTATTTTAAATGATTGCTAGCTGTTTTACATTGAAACTGTTACTTGATATAGCCTAGGAGAATGTCTTATGCAGTGCCAAGGACTAGGATTATCAAGATGTTTAAATGAGGTAATGGTTGTAAAGAATTTTTAGCATATTGCGTGTAGTATATTAAGAATTCAATAATTATATTATCATTATTACTATGTATTGTAAGAAAATAAGCAAATGTCCTTGATTCCCTATGAGACTGGAAAAATAAGAAAATGTCTTAAACTTACTAGGATGTTCTTAAGATAAAGCAAATAGGAAAAACCAATCCAAACAAAATAAAACAACATGCTCAAAATCAACAAGAAATCTTAGTTGAAAACAATATGAGTCATTAATAAGAGATACGGCACAATTTCCTTTCTAAGTCTTTTTAAGCAATAGTGTTGATAACCAACTGCTCTTACTGTGTAAAAGGTTTTGTGCAGCTCCATGCTTTCTAGAAATTTCTTTGTGGATATTATAAGAACCTGTCGATTTAAAGTAATGAAATGATTTGGGACTTTTGGGTTATCATACTGCAAATGAAAGTCAAATGTTTTGCTGCAGGACACCATACAAGATTATTTGGAGAAATAGTTTTAAAAAAATAAAAAGTGGCTTTTCCATAATTGTTTTGTCTTTAATCGTGTGTTATTTATAAGACACAGCATATCTTGATCATCAATCTTAGTATAAAATATATTTAAGGAGGCAGATAGATATGTATGTGTGTGTGTCTAAATGAGAAATTAAGCCTTAATTCACAACTTCAAAGCAATCTAAATAGCATTTAAAAAAAAAAAACTTGCCATAGATTGTATTCTTGTTGTCATAGAAAATTACAGAACAAATATTATACAGTCTAAGCTTGAGAGACTAAACAGTGAATGTTCTCTCAAAGTAATTTCCAGTGATCAATTAATATATTTAAAACAAAGACATCATCATTTACAACATAAACACACACACAGACACAGTCACACACACCCCAAGTTTTTTTCAGAGTTTAAGAAAAAATGACGTATGTAACAACCAAAAGACAGGTTGCCTTCAAAAAGTGATTCAAGACATTGGAGAATGTATAATTGATGTGTGTGGTTATCTGGATGGTAAAATAACAATGCCGTCCATTAGAGACGAGAGCTCTAACAGCTCAGGCGGGGAGGCAGTATGTATTTTATAGGTCATCTGGGTTCCATTTGGATCTACAGGTTGCTATTCCTTCTCCATACTTGAAAGCATTTAATGGATTATTATAAAAGGTAAAAGATGGTATGCAATAATGGTTTAAATTGAAGCTCTGTGTGTATATCACCACCATGTGACTCCTAAATGAGAGCTTCATTTTTAAAATTCTCATATGACATGCTTGAAAGTTTGCCAGCACATGAAGGAATCAAAACAATGAATGCAGCAGCAGGAAAGAAGGACACAGAGCACCAAGGAGAAGTGGGATTTCTTTCTTCCTTTCTCTCTTTTGGCATACAGGACTATAAATAATGAAAATTCATCAGACATGAAATTTCAGATACTTCTGAACTTCAAATAAGCAATCATTGAGCAGTGTTTCTAGAAAATGCATTGATTCAGAATATAGGGTATAAGGACAAAGCTTAAAACCACCAGAAAACAAGCTGTGGGGGAAAGATCCTGATAGTAATTGTGGGTAAAAATCAAATCAAACAGCAACTAACTGGAAAAATTCCTCCCTCCTCTTTTCTGAAATTGAGATAAGCTTTAGGGTGGAGACTCTTTTCTGCATTGTTAGCCATGAGTATAGAAGTTTATTTCTGCTTTTAATGAGTAGTATTTTAGAAATGTAACAGAAGATAATTTTACTGGATTTCCCTGAGGAAGAGCCTTAGCTCAATTATATAGGCAGTCCCAGTCATTCTAGTATAATGCACACAATGTATATGCATAGAAATGGGTATTTCCAGTTAAAATAAAATGCAATGGAATTTGAGTAATCAGAGGCAATAAAAGCAAAGAAAATAGATCAGGAATGAATGATGAGGTATTATTAAGATACTTTCAGCTCATGGTGATATATGTTCTGAATTGAGGATCTCTTCAGGCTAGCCTCAAAGGGATTGGCATTTCTAAGAACAAACTTATCTTGGTGGAATTTGGAAGAGGATGGTGGGGGTATAAGGAGAAGAATGAAGTGTAAAAATAATTTCCTTAGTTCATGTATCAGTCAGGCTCTACCCAAAATATCTGCTATTACATTATGATGTTGGCACATTTAGCATTTAGCAATTATGGATTAGGAACTTAGTGCTTAAGAGCAAAACACAGAAGGCCAGTTCTCAGTCTTCAAGGTAAGTAAGTGTGTTTCATAGGCATAGTTAGTGGCTCTTAGATGATTCTTTGTTGAAGAGCTTACTTTTTTCTTGAGTGTGATATTCATGGATAAATTTTTTTTCAAAAAGCATTTAATGACCTCACACTCTGAAATAACCTCTGCACCAGGCCATGAAAATACAAAGATGAATGAGATAAGATTCCTATCTTATCTTCAAGGAGTTCAGAGGTTAGGAAGACTGACATACTAAGTACAATATTATGGGATAAGTGATCCTATGAATGAGATGTCATAGGAACATGCAAGTGTGGCTCACTCACTGTGTCCCAGTCTTCTGCAAAGGCAGTACAGTTCTGGGAGCTGGGTCTTGAAAGGTGAGTGGGGATTCATAAGCAGAGAAGTAGAGTTGAGGTATTCCAGATAGGGGAAATCACAGGACACACAAACACACCTGGTGTGGTAGAGCAGGGAGCACCCATGAACGACAAGTCCTTCAGAGTGTCTGGGGCTTAGGGTGCCTGTAGGACTGCTTTTGGGAGTGAGGCAAAGCATGAGTCTGGAGGAGCAAGTGGAGGTTGGGTGCTGAAGGAACTGCATGTCTGAGTGAAGCATCTGTTGGTAATGTAGACATCCATGAGGGGGGTCTCAGCAAATGAGAACATTTTTGTTTTATAGGAGTGACTATGTCAGCAGTGCAGCGGATAGCTGAAGAGGAAAAGGTGAGGAGCAGAGCTGCAGTAGGGGAAGAGAGGAGATGAATAATGGTAAAGGGGAAAGGGGGATGTGGGATGACTCACAGACTGTCCATTTTTGTTTTGCAGATTTTCATGTTAACTTCTGCTTGAAAAGTGAGATTCAGTTCCCAGCATGGTAATATTGTACAGAAATGCAAAAGAAAGCTGTCTTAGTCCATTCAGGCTGCTATAACAAAATACCTTAGGGTAATTTATAAATAAGAGAAATTCATTGCTCACAATTCTGGAGGCTGAGAAGTACAAGATCAAGGCAGCACAGCAGTACTGGTGTCTGATGAAGGCTGGGTCTCTGCTTCAAAGAGTGCCTTCTTCTTGTGTCCTCACATGGTGGAAGGGCCAAACAGGCTCCCTTTGGACTCATTTTTTAAGACCGTTAATCCCATTTGTGAAGGTGGAGCCTTCATGACCTAATTATCTTCCAAAGGCTCTTATCTTTCAGTACCACCACATTAGAAATTAGGTTTTTACATATGAATTTTGGGGGACACAAACATTCAGCTGATACCAGAAACTCAGAGAAAGCCTTGTCAAACCCTTCCAAAGACTTGCCCCTGATTACCCTTCCAGTGGAAATGTGTATTTAGAATTTTGTCTTCTTAATTGCATCCTCCTCCATCCTCCTTGCTGAAACCATCAGGAAATTTCTGTAGCACCTCTGTCAAGCAGGAGGAGCAAGGATTCTATGCCACTCAAAGAAAGCAAGACTTTTCCTTCCTTACCACATGGCCAACCATCTAAACTTAGAAACAGGAGAAATTTGACACCTGAGAGAGATGGGCTATGAAGAGCGAATGAATCAGTGGCTCTTTCATGATATTTTTGCCTTTAGTTGTGTGTTATTTATCACATACTCACTGGGGGAAGTATGTACCTTATAGAAAACTTTCCGTTTTCTTTTTATGGAAACTGGGTGGTACGAGTTCATAGCTCGTTATTTGAAATGCATGAAAACAGACGAGTCAAGGAATTAGGTGTTTTTGTTTTTGTTTTTCCGATTGTTATATGACATAAGATCATGTGATACATTACATAGTATTATACTCCAGCAGGGTCTGAGGAAACACTTCTTATCAAATGCACTAATATCTCTGTGGAGAAACATATGATTATACACATTAACGGGGATGAACAAAAGACTGTGAATAGACTCCTCTCGATTAAGGTCAGGTTTTTAATGTCAACACATTTTGAGCTAACTTTATTTAAAATCTTGGGTTTAGAGCTTGGGAATTTGGAGATGACAGAAAAAGAGTTTCACTCTCCTATCTGGGTAGCCTGAGCAACTTTCGACCAGTGGAACGGAAGGTTGTCTAAATCAGCCAAATATCTGGAAACCCTTTTAAGCTGGAAATTTTGATAGGAACATAGAATTACATGTTTATCAGAGGTTATCATTAACCAACATCAGAAGTCTAGGAGTACAAATGTACTGGAAGCTGGGAGTGAATTTTATGGTGATGATCATCACCATCACGTTATAGCATATCTGGATATATTGCTCTGTACTCAAATTTCCTATAATGTACAGGGTCAGAGGGATAGTTAGGGCTAATTCATCAAGGTCCCTGAAATTGTCATAAAAGCTAAACAAGATAAATGTATTTTTTTTTTTTTAGCAGCTGGCTGGTACAGAGATCCTAACCCTTGACCTTCATGTTACACTGTGCTCTAACCAACAGAGCTAACCAGAGAGCCCCAGAATGAATGTTAAAATAAAAACTAATTCAATGGGAAGAAAAGAGAAATGAGCATTGACGAGGTGCAATAATAGTAATAAATAACTAAGAACAGAAATATTGGTGTGTGAGAAATTGGTGAGTCAAACAATAATATTTGAGGAAATAATATTCAAAGGAATAAATGCAGAATTTTATTAACCAAAAGTAATTTAATTCGGCATCTAAACACTTTTGAGTGTATGTGTATTTGTGCATATGTATATGTGTGTGTACGTATGTGCACACATACAGACACAATTTTACCAATTGCTACTCATCAGAATTGCCAATTCTTAAATTAGCTCAAAACTCTCAAACTTTAGATTCCACAGGGTGACAAATGATATTCAGGGTGAACCCGAGTATCCGTGAAATACAATGCACTTTGGCCACACTACCTCTTTTCATGTGTATGTAGACTTTTGAGTCTACTTCTTTAAGATTTGCTTTGAAGCGAATGGGTATAAGGGATCAAGACAGGGACCTATTAGATTATTCCATAAGATGGCATCCAACTGTCTCATTTTTTATTAGTCTAGCCTTAAAGAAAAACATTTCTATTGAGGATTCTGTTATGATCTGATATCCGTGGAATTTACTTTAACATAAATCTCTAAGACTTAGGGTTCCCACTACCACTATGATGCATTTAAAAGTACATACAGAGAGGGTTGAAATATGGCATCTCCCTTCAGAATGCTCATGTGATCATATCACTCCCCTCTCTTAGTCTGGTGTGTATGTTCACCAGGCACTGGTAAAAAGGAAACTGAGTTCTGTGTAATTTTGAAATAGTCTTATCTCCAGATATTCCTTGAGATAGGCTCAACTGCAGAAAAGCTTTCACATTCCTCTTTCTCTGCAGTGTTGAATGGATGGCAAACAAAATGGAAATTTCCTTTTCATTTCGGTTCAGTCTGCTTGATGAATTTAAACCTGGTGAATGCGTTTGTTCATCTTATTCTCCAAGTCAGCTTTAGTGGAGATCTGAACTGGAATGGTGACAGGTGAAAGAGCAAAAGGAAGTTGTTTCAAGAGCTTTTTCAGGAGAAAGTCTTTATTGGGGAGTTTCCCTCTCTGTTTTGGGGGATAGCTAGCTGCCTTATCAGATGTCTGCTTTACTGATGTTACATATGGTGTTAAAGAACAAGTGGACAGAATCCACTTCTTTAAGGAGTCTGGCTATTAATTTCTGCTGTCCTGGAAGGTAGGAGAACAATGGATGGAATGACAGGAATAATTAAGAGAGAGAACTGAAATTCACACACTGCATAATGCAATCACTCAACATTGTTCAGCCAGTTACGCTCATTTCCTGTTGCCTTTCTTGTGTCCCAATTTCACTTGCTACCATCATTTGCCATGTTTGGACCCTCAAAATTACCAGTTTTATACTTGTGAACTCATGGAAGTTTCAGGTGTTAGGCAATTGTGCTTGAAGCAAAATTGAGTAAAATTATTGAGACTAAAAATAAGGTGTAACTGGACCTTTTATCCTGGGCTTCCATTGATTTTGCACATATATTTTGTGAATACACGTACAACATTGTCAAATTATCACACACAGATTTTATTCTGCTAGAACAGTGTTTTTCAGACAGTGTACTTTTAATATCTAAACCCTGTTGTTTAAAATATTTGGAAGTAATGAAGACGGCATTAATCTACAAATGGATTAATATATATATCATTGTTTATTATCACCAATAAAATGCAGTTCCAGATTTCTCTTCTGCCAAGTCAAAGTCAAAGTTTTTCTTTTACTTCTGCATTTCCAGTGCCAGGATCGGATTTGGGTATGAACTTACCAAAAAAAAAAAAAAAATACATACATACATTTATATTTATATTTATATTTATATACACACACACATACTGACTTGTGCCTATGAGGACAATCATAAATCTTCTTAAACCAGCTATGAATGCAGGATGTACTTAACAATGCAGGAGATAGCAATACATTCAGCAATAGAGCTAAGATATTTTGACTACGGGAAATTATTTTATTTTATGTGATTTTTTTTTTTTTTTTTGCCCAGATATTTTCAGACCAGCACATTGTAAGTGAATTCAAGCCAGGTCCCTTCATGTCCCCTGTGCAGGGATAACTGAAAATGGAATGGCTGAATTTTTCACAGTATCAATAGCAGTAATGTCTACACTAAGGTGTAGGAGTTCTCTGCTGAGAAGCACACATTCTTCTTTTCCTGTGGCTGCTCACATTCTATGTCAGAATATCTAATGTTCCGCACCTGTAAGAGTTAGTACAGTGCTCAACAAATGTATACTAATTTGCACACATCAGCTAGTGCTGTTATATCTCTAGGTACATTTAGATGAGTGGTTCACAAACTTTAAAGCACATAAGAATAACCTGGTTTGCTTGCTAAAAATGCCCCTCAGGCCCCACCTAGGCACAAACACCATGGCAAAATATCTGATTCACTGGCTCTGCAGCCTCCTAAAAATTTGCATTTTAATAGACATCTCCAGATAATTCTTATGTAGCTTGTCTCTGGATAATACTCTGTGAAACACTGCTTTAGAGCTCACATGTTACAAATAATCATTTGTTCCTTTATCCTTTCAAAAGGTTTCTTATATTTATATTTGAATATCTGTGTACATATGTGTATACAGTAAAACAAATCAAAAGAAATAAATCACCTTTACCCAAATGGTTATGTGACTACATCCAAGTCTAAACTGTTACATCAATTCTGGGGTTTTTGTTTTTGTTTTTTTTTTAATGAAAGACATTTCCCCTACACTAGGGATTTCTGAACTACTAATGCCATTTTCAGAAAGTAGACAACAGGAGTCAGTGCCTACCAAAAAGAGTTACTGTATTGGTTTTGCATTCCTTGGGGGCAAGCACTCCACTTCCCTACTCTTTGCTTGGGGATGGGCAATAATCTCTTTTGTGATTTAATAAAACCTGCCCTCATATCAAAGCTTTAGAGGATGTAATCATGCATTTCACTTGATTCACTCATTAGTTTTTCACCTGAGAGCCTCAGGTTCTGTAATTCCCAAGGCAAAAGAGCTGTGTTTCTTTCTTTCTGTATCTGCCCCCCTCTCTCAACCCTGGAAGCTCAGAGTTTTATCAGTCTGAGCTGATAAAACTCAAAAGGAGAATTTCCTATAAGATGTATTGCAAGATAATCCTTCTGGCTTTGATATATCCCTTAACCCTTTTCCTCCTTTTCCTATTCCTTTCTCTGACTTGTCTCTTCCTTTTT
>NW_007731275.1:108956-111787 GCF_000696425.1 Galeopterus variegatus | reverse complement strand
TTTTTCCCCCCCACCATCCTAACTACAGAAGGTATATTTGAAAAAAATACAGAAAGAGAGATAAAAACAAAAGTTCCCATAAATTTAACAATAGATGATTCTCTTCCTCACAGTCAGTAGTTTTCACCAGACAGAACCTAGTACCTTTGTGCACATTTTCTTCTTTTTATTATGAGTAGAGATTTGCACATGTCTAGCTTTGAGATGCGAAATACCAGTGAGCATTTGCCGGCCTTGCTAGAGAGACGAAGCAAATCCCCACCCCAAAAGCCTTCTTCACAGGTGCAAACCAAAGGAGAATTATTTCTAAGTAAATCAAAGGGGACTTCAAAGTGTGGGAAAAATTAGCCTATTAATGAATGACTTTTTCTGACTTTCAATACTGATACTAAAATTCAAAGATTCTTCACTCGAGGTTGTATTACTATATGATTTCTGTTTCCAGAAGTAGCAACAAGTTGAGAAAGGATGGGGGAGAGAGAGACAACTTCTAAACAATAGAATTTTTTATCACAAGGTGAACACACACTTTTTTTTTAAAGCCCAACTGTTCTCTTTGTAATCACAAAAGTTTTGCATCCCAGAAAGAAAAGATGCAAGATTTCCCACAGTAGTCACACTGCAGCAAGAACAAACTCAAAGATGTTCAACCTCTCCTGTGTTTTATTTCACTAGTGGTACTTGCTCATGGGTGCCCAGTTTTGGGGTACCTGTGTTCATTGCATCTTTGGTCTCTAAAAAAATGTACCTGAATGTATGCATATTCTAAAAGAAAGATAGTAATCTAACAGCAATTAGTAATGCTATCTTATGATTAAATAAGGTTGTTTTCCAGGGAGCTTAAAAAGTCCACCATCACATTATATTTTGCTAAAACTAATATGTCTTTAGTAAACTAGCTACTCTTCCATGTATACTTAACCATTCTCACAGCACTTTCCTGTAATTCTCTTGCAATACTTAAAACAATTTAGTGAGACAGTTATTAATATTTCTATTATAGGTATGAGGGAACTAAGGTTCAGAGACATTAAGTGATTTGTCTGAGATTAGAGAGGGAATTTATGACATAATCAAAACCTGACATCCAGTCTAAAACTCTTTCCATAGCATAAGCAACATGCAAGAAAAGAGTAAAGGGGAGGGAGAAGACTGTTAAGTGGCAGTAATTGTTCTAGCATAGAAACAAATGAGGAAACATTATTACAAGAATTTAAATTGCAAGCAGTGTCCCAATTCCATGAATATATTTCAGAAAATTTGTTGAGATATTGATGACTCAGAGCTGCAAAGTAGACTTTCATGTTGTAAGGCAGTGTTCTGTTCCCAGACAGTGATAGCGCACTGCACAAAGTTGCAATTATGAAGTGTTTTCTTTAATTCTAAGAAACCAGACAGACAGGTAGAAACTTTCATGGGTTTCTGGGAACCCATGATCCTGGCCTTCCAGTAGTACTCTCATTGAACATGGAAAATCCAGAGAGGTAATGTTGGAAAAATTGGAGGACAGCCCCAATTTTTAAACCTCTTCTGCGGGAGCCTTACTTATCTAGAATACATGGGTGAGTAGATTTTTAAGACTTCCCACATGTACTCAAGTCTGTCTTTGGCTCCACCCCCATGTCCTTTGGAGAAACTGAGGACAATGAAGACTTCATTGAGGCTGGACCAGCAGAGTGACATCGGCTGGCATTGAGCATAAACTGGTAAGACAAACCCACGGAGCCCAGCTATCCACTGGCTTCTAGAAGTGTGGTGCTCATGACCATGGCCATGCTATGTGGGCAGCCAAATTGCAAACATTTTCCCCTATGGTTACCTTAATAGTGTAAGTCAGGAAGCACCACCATGCTGTAGACAAATATCATTTATTAGCTGCTTAACAAAAGATCCAATTTGATGCAGGAAGCATAGTTTAGGGATGCTGTTTACTCCACAGCTATTAAGCTCCAGCCCATTCCTTCCTTTGCCGTTGGCTATTACTTCTGCTTGGAAGACTCCTCTCCCAGATATCAACTGGTCTAATTATACCACCTCTATCAAGCCTTTATTCAAGCTCTTACCTTGTAAGTGAGATCTACCTAACCACCCTATTTAAATTTGTAATTCCTGCTCAGCTAACTTAAGACTCTGTCCTCCTTACCTTCATCTACTTTTTCTTTTTTCCATAGTACTAAAGGCCTATGTGTACTCAAACATACTAAATATACTTACTTTTAAAATGTTTTTTTGTTAAGGTCTGTATTTCCATAGGAAATAATCTAAATAAAAACAGGAATTGTTGTCTTTTACTGTTCATTGCTACATTGTAATTACCACAATTGCTTAATAAATATTTTGCTGAATGAATCAATTAAGGAATGAAGACGTTGTAAATTTGACAACTATATAAAAATTAAATATTTGAAAGATTAGGACCAGGATTTTAAGTAAATTATGCTTTCTACTTTGACAAAAATACTTTCAAAATGACAAAATTTGAAAAATTTTACATGGTAGACAGATATAAACACATATTTAAAAGTAATATGAATTATTTAGTTTTTCAAAATGTTCCTCAGCCACCAGATGCAACAGTTGTAAATATTCTGCTAATTCATGCACTTCTCTAAAGTCATGAATTGGAACAAGAAGAGAGGAAGAAAATGGACTGTTTGCACTACTGAGAGATACTGCTTTGTTATGAAAGAATCTACTGCCTCTATTTAAGGTTTGTAAGTCCTACTCTGCCAGTACTGAGGATCAAATCATGAGTGACAAAGGCATCAAATGTCCCTTAAGAAATTTAATTTTTTTTTTTTTTTTTTTTTTTTTTTTTTTTTTTCCGTGTC
>NW_007731275.1:51370-108492 GCF_000696425.1 Galeopterus variegatus | reverse complement strand
CGGACCGGGGACCGGCAACGGGATCGCAAGCCTTGGTGTTGCTCCCGCGCCTCGCTCAGCCAGAGAGCGGGAACCGGTCTGCATATCGGATCCGAAACCTCGGACAGGAGCGCCGCCGCGCTTCCCAAGCGGCGCACTATCCAGTGCGCCACCGGGCCGGCCCAAGAAATTTAATTTTTAAGTGTTGAGATGCGCAGGGCTTGCTGAAGGGCAGGGCCTGGGGCTCAGGTCTTTCTTGCCAGGTTTAAAGGCCATACTTGCTTAAAGATATCAATATCTCAGGAGAGGAAAATCCACATTAGAGAGGGATTTCTACCTTTTTATTTTTATTTTTTCATTTTATATTTTATTGTACATGTTTAAGGTATACAATATGATGTTTTGATATACACATAAATAGTGAAATGACAATTGCAGCTAAACAAGTTAACACATCCATCACCTCCCGTAGTTAGATCCTTTGTGTGTGTGTGTGTGTATGGTAAGAGCAGCTACAGTCTAATCTAACAAATTTTCAACATGCAGTAAATTATTATTAACTGTAGTCCTCCTGCTGCACATTAGATCTCTATACTTACTCATCCTACAAAACTGCAAGTTTGTACCCTCTGACCTACATCTCCCCATCTACTTTAAGGCTTTAAAAAGACACCCTGAATGATACCGTCTAGTGATTCCTAAACCCAACTTAATCATTCAAACATCCTAGGAGATTCAGATTGAGTAGACCTGGAGTAGGGCCAAAGAATCTTTGTTTTTCAACACCTTCAAATATGATTCTGATAAACTGCTGATGCAGTAGTGTACAACATCCTCCATGATAATTTGTATAATAAATTCAGGAGTTACTTCGATATGGCCATTATTTTTCTCATTCAGAAATTAGAGAAATAATGCTCTCGTATGTGATAGGGGCTTTAAGAATGTGTCCACAAAAGAGTACAACAAAGAATAAGTATTCCACCAAAATTAGCATGTGGATCTGATTAGACTTAGGATATGGATTATTTATATTTCATCTTTTCTTTCAGTGATTGATGAAAATTAGTTTTCGACCCTTGTTTACATCTCCTGCTTACAGGAAATGTTTCTTCTTTTGAAAAATTGGAATAGAGCATAAAGGTTCTAGCTCAGACACCTTTTATATTTCTTTTATTAAATTATTGTTTAATTCTACCTACTGATTCTTAAATCTTTTGTGCACATATAACTTTATAATTTAATCTGATTTTAATATGTTCAATGAAATGTTTTTTAATAAATATATATTTATTGTAGAAACTTTAGATGATGCAGGTAATAAAAAGAAATTTAAATCATGAATAATCTCACTCTTCAGAGTTAATAACAGATACATCTGAATCAATCATTTCAGATTCTTTTCTGTAAAATATTCATTTAATAGACATGTTTGTTTTTTAAAAAAGGATCATAATGCACATTTAAAAAAATAATTTCTGGGGCCGGCCCAGTGACGCACTGGAGAGTGCGCCGCTTGGGAGCGCGGTGGCGCTCCCGCCAAGGGTTCGGATCCCATGTAGAGACCGGTTCCGCTCACTGGCTGAGCGTGGTGCGGGCGCAACACCGAGGGTTGCGATCCCGTTACCGGTCAGTAAAAAAGACAAAAAGGAAAAAAAAATTAAAAAAAAATAAAATAAAAATAATTTCTACTTAATAGTACATTAGGCTATCTTTCTATGTGAATTCATCTATATGGTCTCCATGATCATTTTTAGTAGCTGCATGATAATCAACTATAAAGATGCTCTAAAATATATTCAACTAATGCCAAAGTGTGGGACACTTAGATTTTTTTTTTCATTTATAAATAATGCTAATTGAACTTTTGTACATATTTAATTATTTGTTCAATTATTTTCTTAAGCTAAGAAGCAAGAAAAATTTGTGCTAGAATTTTCCAGTGATTTTCAAGAGATATGCCTATTTAAATTTGATACGTATGACCAACATTGAGAATTTGGGGGGGATCAGGGGTTGGTATGATAAACAACAAATGGCATGTCATTGTTTGATTTGTATTTCTTAGTCACTAGTGAAGCAATATTTTTCTTAATTTATCATCCTTGTATTTTTCTTTTTGTGAATCAACTCATATCTTTTGCCCATTAAAACATTTTGTTGTTCATTGTTTTCTTTTTTATTTCTAAGACAGTTTTATATGTTAAAATGCCTAACCTTATGATGAATGGCAAACTATGAGTAGAACTTAAATATCAGGAGTTCATGCAATACGTGGCCCAAGTGCTTTTTTCTTACGTTCATCTCTCAAAATTTCACCCATTGCTTACCTGGTCACCCAAACCTTCTGTCCATACATGTCTCCTCAGATAGCGGGATACACTTGTGCAATGCTTAACATGTGTTTGGCTGGGTTTTCTTTGGACACCATCAGCATTTTACGTTGAGATTAGGATCTAAAATGAGCTCCCTGCTGAACAGGTTACAGGCAAAAGTCTACATGATAGTAACACAAAATTTATCTTTAAGATTTGTTACACTGGGTACAGGTCCTGATTTGATTAACAGACATGCCACACCTGAATATATTTGATTATTGCTGAAAAAAATGTATTTGTTCCAATTGGTCAAGGACTGCCAGAACAACCACGTCTCCTGGGTGGTGTGTACAGTACCCCACGTTCCCATTGCGTGATTTGGCAAGACAAACCTTACAAAACTAAGTTCTCAGGAGCAATCCAATCTGACACAACTTCTAAGATTAAATTTCAAGATACAAAAGGTTAAATTGGCTTTAAACTAGAAAACATTTTTAACCCAGTAGATATTAACAGAATGTGTCACTGAGACTTTACCTGGTATTCTTGTTCCATTATTTGCTATTCATTTTAATTCAAATATATTAATTAATTTTGCTGAACCTTAGTTTCTTCATCTATAATATGGGGATAATAAAATTTAACAGGTATGGTATTTTATAATATTGCATTAAACTATGTATTTAAAATACTTAAAACCATGCCTGAAAAAATTATACCTGTTTTCAATAAATAGAAGCTGTCTCCAGTAAATTTCAGGATCTGATACAAAATATAAAGTGACTGATGTCTTTAGAGCTTTCTCTGATATCTTTAATAGAAACAGGAGATTGGAATATATATCAAAACTTGTTACATATTTTTTCTGTCACCTTTCTGTACAAGAACTTTCTGTGTGACTCTGTTAAAGAAAACATAGCAGCCTTCCAAATAATCCCATGACTAGACTAGGAAGAGGTAAACAGAAAAATCTTGCCATTTACTCTCTAGAAGTGCTCTGCCATGCTTAATTTGTCATGAATGAAGTGAAGTTCATGGCATATTGTTTTATCACCTGAATAAACAAGGCCCTTTCAAGAAGATTCTTTCGAATTAGGTCAATGATCTATCTTTCTTCTGAATGTTCTGCTCAAACATATGTAGGATGGTCATGAAGCTAAAATAAGATTAATACACATTGCATGTGCAAACAATTTAAAAAATATAAACTTACACATTTAAGAGGGCATGTAAGGTTGAACTAATAACTTATAACCTAGAGTAGTATTTTAAATGAATTATTTTAAGTAGACTATTTATTTCATTGAAGCTTGCAGTTATGCCTAGCTAGAAATTAGGAAACTCAGTTTTACTCAGTTAGTTTGTTGTCATTTAATTTAGCCTATTGTTTCAGCTTCCCCTTTCTTCCACATTTGACATTTCTGTGGCTTATTCATCTTATGGTGGGTCTGCTGATTCACTACCACCCCCAGCAGTCCTTGCTGTCAGTCATCGAGACTTCTGTAGAAAAGCTGGCTTGATGGAAGATAAATATGCTTCCTTAGATGGTTAGATCTAACTACAGTATGCGGTGGGGATTGAAATCAATTAGAATATATGCACAAAACAAGATGGAAGTCATGAGAATTAAGGTGGCATGGAAAGAGAAAATCTGCGGTCTTAAGAGAAGGAGTATTAAGAGATGAAGTATGATTTTAAAGAAAGCAAAAAAAAAAAAAAAACAGAAAAAATTAAGATAATGAAAAGAACAAAAAACAGGAAAGAAGAAATCTTATAGGCAACGTTGTAAAGTGGAGCAGAGGGAATTTGGGGGGATTTGGGGAGGTGAAAACAATACTTATATGGCCCTTTTTTTCTATGTGGAAATAAAGCCATTGGAATACTTTATTTAGTCAAAGTAGCACCAACAGGCTATAACCTCTTTGATCAACAGAAAACTAGCTTTCCATAGAACAGGTTTTCTATTGACTGGTGATATCACTCTCTAATGAATAAGCAGGTTGTACACAATGTGGATCAGCATGTACTCACGACTGTTTTCATTTCATAGTGGACAGTCTTGGCCCTTGGGTAAAAATGGAGCCGTGAAATATCTCATTCTCATTACTTCAGTAAGTCCCAGAGGAAGGCGGTTGGTTGCCCAGTAAAGTCCCAGAAATCTTGTTAGTGTTTGAGAGTGCACATTAATGATTATACTATAAACAAATCTTGTTTCCAATTTGCTCTAGGATAATTCACACTTAGGTGTAGTAATAATTCCAGTCCTTTGTCTTCAGCTTTCAACACAGAAGGTGTGAATAATTTTACAGTAATTCACTGGACAACATGTCTGGGCTCAGTGTGAAAACAATCTTTCACCTGGTAAGCCTGTGCTCATGTTTGGTTATGCTTCTGGTAACTGATACCACATAGCAGACAGGAAAATAACAACTGATAATGTGGATATTTGGTAAAATAACAATTTTTAGTGACTTTAGTAGAAAAAACTGTAATACTGTATACATGACAGTTACAATTTATTTAAGCATAATGCACCATAATGTAGATGTTTCTTTGTAGCATCACTCGTCTAATAGAAGTATGGAGCAAAAAAAAAAAAAAAAAAAAAAAATTAAGAAATATAGAGAGCTTCATGTACATGTGCTTAATTGATGGATGCTTTGTTTTAAAATGGGAATTTATAATAGGTTGTACATTCTTTTCTAAAGTGGAAAGTTCTTTGCTATAGGATTACTTTAAATGGAGTAAACCATTTGCCAAAATCTCCTGCTGTGGGCTTAGCCTCAAATGCTATTGAACATATTGCATGAAGCCAGTGCATAGAGTTGGCAGCAAATATTTATTTGCAAACTTAATAATACATTTTATTTACCAAACACATTCATTACTTGTAAACATTTGGAGGAGAAATGGCTCCTAAGCAGTTTTCTAACACAACTGTATTCTAATTTTATTTCTTTAAATTTATTTATTTACATTCTAAGATGTTGTTGTGGAGCAGTTGGGGAGGAGGGGGTAAGGGAAAGGGGGATGGAAATACGGTGGGAAGAGGATGAAGGAGGGGGGGCATGGTTGAGGCCTGGGGCACCCCCCTTATTATAGCAGGAGAGGCCAGGGGGCTTTCAGTGACAGCTTGGTCATTCCAGGGCTGGTTGCAAATGTCAGCAGAGTGTGGCTGAAGCCCTTGGCCCCCCACTGCCCTGGCTTGGAAGCCTGAGGTGTTTCCAGTGGCAGCTCAGCAGCTGTTGCTGGGCTGGTTGCAGATGTCAGGGGGGGTGTGGCTGAGGTCCTCAGCCCCCCACTGCCCCAGGTTAGGAGCCTGCATCTAATGCAACTTTAGATCCCAACTGCATTGTCCTTATGAAATTTGTATTGATATTGTTATACCTGTTCCTCATGCCATCTCCAATGTTTTCATTTTTAATTGTTGGGTAATACTAGTAAAATAGTCTCAAAAATAAATAG
Source organism: Galeopterus variegatus (assembly GCF_000696425.1). NCBI lineage: Eukaryota > Metazoa > Chordata > Mammalia > Dermoptera > Cynocephalidae > Galeopterus > Galeopterus variegatus. Next base: position 102,730 of record NW_007731275.1, on the reverse strand, counting down.
CCCAGAAATATGTTTTTGTTGGTCAGTTATTTTTTTTCAAGAGTTTCATTTCACTCTTTTGGTGACAAGAAAGTTTTCACCATGAAGTTGATCTAGACCTTCACTGAACTCAGCTTCCTTGTGAATTTAAATGGAATAATCAAGTTGGGAGTGGGTGGTCACCACTCCAGAGAGTCCAGGATAAAGGCCACAGCAGAGATAGATTTACCCACAATCTACTAAAGCATAAGTTGCAGGCCCCCTCCCATACACTAATCACTTCCAAAGATTGGAGGGTAGTCCTAGTAATGCCTTACATGATTATTTATTGTAAAATTTACAAAAATTTTTTTGGTATTCTTTTTTATAAAGAGAGTTCCATAAATTGTGTAAACTCCAAGACTTACAAGAACGGTATCTATTTATAGGCAAGATTTATTTTCTCTGTGCTTGGGAAGGCAGTTTGCTTATATAGGTTTCTAAGCGAAATGAAAAAAAAATTGATATCATAACTTAATAAACTTTCAAAAATGAGTAGGTTGTTCCCAGGAGAGTTTTCAAGTTTAGGGAATATTCATTTCAATGGTTCACTGGGTCTTCTGTTTTTAACCTTCAGTTCCATTTATTGTTTTCTGTTTTAAAATGATTATTTTTGACTTAACAGAATAGTTGATATTGTTTGTCTTAGTGACAGACACATGCTTGAATAGAATCAATTTAGAAATACAATTCTGAGCTACCAGTGGAAGCAAACATTCTCAAATTAAAATAAAAAAGGACTACACATACTCACACAAGAGCCAAAGTGAGAATGAGTAACATTTGACATTTGAAGGGCTGGAAACTCCGCAAACGGCTCTCTCCCAGAGGAGAGACTTCTAAGATTGCAATTCCCGGGCCGGCCCGGTGGTGCACTGCTACAGTGCACCACCTGGGAGCGCGGCGGCACTCCCGCCGAGGGTTCGGATCCCACGTACAGACTGGCCTCTCACTGGCTGAGCGAGGTGCGGGCACAACACCGAGGGTTGCAATCCGTTGCCGGTCACGAAAAAAGAGACAAAAAGGAAAAAAAAGAAAAAAAAAGAAATACAATTAATGATGAACTTGCCGTAAATGTTGCTGTGCCTTAAGATATCTGAGAATAACATTAATACATGTAAACAATTTAGGAAATTTATATATCTATATTGGGGATTCAAAACACAATTTTTGTTCTGCTAGGAATGTGTGATCAAAGAAGTTGAAAGTCCAAGTATTGTTCCATGAAGGCTTGTTCCTTCATGCTCTGATCTTTGCCTGCTTCTTCAGTCTCACCCTTGGTTCCTACCTTCCTTATACACATTAGTGATGCTGAACTGCCGTTACCTGAAAATACTAAGGCATTTCATACTTTTATTACTTCATCATGTTGTTTTTCTTTGCCTCGAATCACCTTTGCTTTCTTATTTGCCTGGTAATCTTCCATTAATCATTGAAGATCCTGCTTTCTGAAACTTTCTTTGATTTCTTCAGCCCTTAGGGCAGAGATAATAATCCCAGCTGGTCCTTCTATCCTTCACGTATACTTCTAACACTACCAATATTGAAATTATTTATTTATGGATGTACTTTCCACCTGCAGACTGAAAACTCCTTGAGGACAGGCCAGTGTATTATTCATCAACTTCACCTGGAACAGAGCTGGGCACATGCGTATTGAACAGAATCACTTAGATAAATGTGTCCATAAAACAAAATCTGCTCTCTCTCTCTTTCTCTTAGTTTCTTCACTTCAGAAACTAAGATCTGAAGCCCTTACTGCTTAAGGGTAGAGTGGACTGATTCTTATGACCCTTTAGAGGTTACCTGGTCAGATTGGGTTTAGAGAGGCATCTGCCTTCGGAATTGTCTGGATAGTGTTTGGGGAGATTTTCACCATCATCTAATAAACTAGAACTGCTGCATATATAAGATAAAGGCATTTGTAACAAAGGGTCTGACTTTTTTTTTTTTTTTTTCTTTTTTGATGTTTGACCACTGACAGCTTTTAAGCCTCACTGCTCTCTCGCTCCCCTCTGGGCAGGCTGATAAGAAAGCCCAGGTTCTTTCTCCTTTGGCATAGGTGGCAAGGTCAAACCATCTGTGGGAACCCTCAGCCTGTTCTATCCCCTAAAAACCTTAAAAACTTCAAGCCACTCTCTTTTTCCTGATCTGTCAAACCATTTTCCAAACTGCCTGGGAGCTGCCCTTCATTCCACAGAAAGCCTTATAATGTTAGTAAGGAACCTCTTCATACCCTCTTGATGTGTATGTGGTGGTAACAGTCAGGACATCCAAACCAAATTTTGGGTAGGAGCTCATCCTGATTCTGTGGGGTGTCTACACAACAGTATCCCTCTAGATTACAATAAATGCCAAGGCCCTGGTAAATGATATTCACCAATTTTTCATATTGCTTCCCATTATCTTTTTTATTCACTTCCTTCCTTATGTTTCTCTGTTGCAGGGTAATAGTGTGGTGTGCTTTAAATTCGGTTCAAAATAATGACATGGACTTTAACAATTTCCTGTCTGTCAAGCAGGGTCACACAATTGACCATATGCTCTTGGATTAAGTCATGTGGTCATGTTGCCACACATTACAACCTCCAATTACAGCTGTTCACTTTCACAATCATCTTTATTTCCATAAGGGAGAAATATATTATCACTGAATAAACCCCCTAGTAAATATTTTTGTGCTTGAATTTATTAGCCTCCATAAAATAATATGGTTTTTGATAAAACCCTAACATTCTGGTATTTTATATTAAAATAAAAAAGCAAATAATCACTTTTTTCTATTCTTATATTTTCAAAGAAGAGTGCTTTAAATACTTTAAATACTTTATCTAACCTTTGAAATATATTTTTCCTTGAGTTAGTTTTTTTCCCAAATTAAAATTCTTTATCTGATATTCAATTACTTGGATTTTAATTAAACTTCATTTACATTAACTTAGTGCATACCTTGTGCCAGGCTCTGCCACATATGCATTATTTTATTAATTTTCTTATTTGAAATTGAATTCAATGTGATGTAGATATTAAAGGGTGATATTACTTAGTCTCCACATCCACCTCCAAAGTGTTCTCTCCTTTATATTTCATTTTCCAAGATATATGAATCTATAGTGGGATTCTCAATAATATATAATTTTCTTAAGAGGGCAATCTTTTAAATGTGAATGATTCTTGTGGCTAGAATTAGATCTTCATGAGGTCAAAAGAATCCAGATAATTTGAAGGAAAAAATGTAGCCAAGAAGCTGGATTTGGCAGCCCAAATCTATGAAATATCAACCTGCCTTGTTTCAAATTAGGAGACATTCCTATTAGGTTTGAGCTCCAATCAAGACCCGATATACAGCCAGAGCAGCAGGAATTGCTCTTAAAACCCTAACATTCTGGTATTTTATATTAAAATAAAAAAGCAAATAATCACTTTTTTCTATTCTTATATTTTCAAAGAAGAGTGCTTTAAATACTTTAAATACTTTATCTAACCTTTGAAATATATTTTTCCTTGAGTTAGTTTTTTTCCCAAATTAAAATTCTTTATCTGATATTCAATTACTTGGATTTTAATTAAACTTCATTTACATTAACTTAGTGCATACCTTGTGCCAGGCTCTGCCACATATGCATTATTTTATTAATTTTCTTATTTGAAATTGAATTCAATGTGATGTAGATATTAAAGGGTGATATTACTTAGTCTCCACATCCATCTCCAAAGTGTTCTCTCCTTTATATTTCATTTTCCAAGATATATGAATCTACAGTGGGATTCTCAATAATATATAATTTTCTTAAGAGGGCAATCTTTTAAATGTGAATGATTCTTGTGGCTAGAATTAGATCTTCATGAGGTCAAAAGAATCCAGATAACTTGAAGGAAAAAATGTAGCCAAGAAGCTGGATTTGGCAGCCCAAATCTATGAACTATCAACCTGCCTTGTTTCAAATTAGGAGACATTCCTATTAGGTTTGAGCTCCAATCAAGACCCGATATACAGCCAGAGCAGCAGGAATTGCTCCGTTACAATTTGTTGTACATAATTTTTCAATAAAAGGAAAATAATTGATTTTTTTTCTCAGTGAAAATACTACAGCCTAGGAAAATTCAGTAGAAAATAATAAAAAGAAATAGAATTTTGGGGGAAAACAATTCAGTAACATAGTGGTAATAGCCTTTGATTGCTTTGGGTGAGGTGAGTGTCCTGAGCATGCTGCAAGAAAGACAACTTTTAAAGCTCTTCCTTCTTTCCTCTTTCCTATTTTGTTTATACTTTCCCTTTTGTGCTAGTGGTCATTGTATTATCCGCAAAAATGTTTGTGAGTAAGTTGAGATGCTTATTTTAAAAAGCGTGCATCCAAGTTATCTTGAAAAGGAATAAGTAGAAAATACCCAAGAAATTTCCGTAAGCCTTCAAAAGACAGATCACAAGTTTTATATTTTTTGTATGAAGAAACCTAAGTTGTCTGAGGGGGCTTTTTCTTTTGTAGGTGATTTTTCTTCTACTTAAGAAGGGTTGATATTTGCATTTCTGTCTGTTGAACATACCATTTTAGTAATTATACAAAAAAAGTCCACTAGGTAGGGTTGCAGGTTATTTCTGTTTTCTGTTTTTGTTTTGAGTCAGCAAACATCTATTAAGTATTGTTCTCTTCCAGGTTCAGTGTTAGGCAGCTGGCTGAAAAGATGATCAATACAGACATGTTTCTCCTGCTCTCAGGAAGTTCACATTCTTTTACTTGTTGGATAGAAAATACATTATGTGGCAGAAATTCCATTAGACACAGTGAAGGACAGCAAGTTAAGCAAGATGTGGTTCCTGCTCCCAAGGCATTTTTAGTTGGTAAAAAAGGGACATGCATACACCTACACCTTAATAGGAGGTTGAACATAAAATGTCTTATAAAGAGAGGTACAAGTGAAATTCTGGGAGGTTCACAGGAGAGAATAACTTCAAGCTTGAGGAATTAGTGACAAAGAAAGGTTCCTGGGAAAGATCACATTAGAAGAATTTGTAGAATTCAAACCAAAGGCAAAATTGGTGGGAAAGTGGAAGGGATTTAGGTGAAAGAAAAAACATGGGGAAAAAAAACCCCATGAAATTTATGTTTCAGAAATTTATCTAAATGCATAAGGAAGTAGAAGGGGGTGGGAGATATGACTGATGCCAGATAGTAGTTGTTTGATGCCAATTAAAGATTTGATATATTTTCAGTCAGTAAATGGGAATCATTGAAGGGTTCTGTCCACTGGAGTGAGACTGCAGAAGATTAATCTGGCAGTGTTGTGAACTTGCACAGAATAAAGGAGAGACCTGAGCTGGGATGACCAGTTAGGAAGTCTCCAAAACTATACAGGTAAGAAATCTTAAAAGCTCAAGCAGAGTGATCCAATAGAAGAGCTGAATGCAATGATACCCAAATAACAGCAATCAAAGAAGATGCTTCACGATTTAATAAAGAAAAAGTGGTGACTAAAAGAAAGGTCACCCAAGACACTAAGAAAATGATATTAAAAGCAATAGTTCTGGAATTTCTGAGTGAGTTGCTCTTGAATAACAGCAATCAAAGAAGATGCTTCACGATTTAATAAAGAAAAAGTGGTGACTAAAAGAAAGATCACCCAAGACACTAAGAAAATGATATTAAAAGCAATAGTTCTGGAATTTCTGAGTGAGTTGCTCTTGAAAGTGTGAAAATCAGCATTGGGATGAATGGGGTTTGAGCCTTCGGAGAGCACTATGGCATGTTTTCTCATCAGCAGGTTATAAATCTCTTGGCAAAAGGGAAATACTTTTCTCGTTTCTTTTCCCAGGAGTGCTGGTTCTCAGAAAAGCTGTGTCTTAATTCAGTTTACAAGACTTCATGGAAACCTAGCTTGATAGTCATGAAAGTGTCACCATCTCTGGGGAGTAGACTGGAGTTCATCTAAAATTCTCAGCTCTCAGTACAAAACTAATGCCTATATAAACCTATCACAGAGCTCTCTGACCATTTTAACTTCATGTAAAAATAGTGTAGTGATTGATATTTGGTACATTTAGGAGCTTAGAAGAGGTTTTTGATGAATTGTGATACTAAGACTTCTTTAAAATTTGTCTTAAAGAAGAAAAACTATTTAACATGCAACTTCATGTAACTAAACTCTAGAAACTGGAGTTCATCACTTTAAAATTCATTAGGAACAATATTATTGCATTTACTTGATATTTTTCCCTTTAATAGTCTGCCTTGTGACCTGGATAGACATCACTTGTAATATGAGTGATCCCAGAACTAAATGCTAAAGACTAAGCATGGTATTTTCAATCTGACTTGATGGAAAAATGTTCTTTAAAAAAAAGTTCATTTTCAGTGCTAAATGCTTTTGTGTTTCGATAGCTAGGTGCCTCCCACTGCCTTGTGTCAAAATAAGGACTGGCCACTCTATGTCAAGGTAAGAAGATACCCAACTTGTTCTCCCTTTTTCTTTCTTTCTCTCCTCCTGAAGCTGGAAAAGTAAGGCATGGCCTAGATCCCGCTCCCTGTGAAATAAGGTTCGGTCTTTCCTCTTTCTCTCCCTCTCTCTCCTATTAGGAGGCCCCCTCCTCTCCCACAGTGCAGCTGGCTTTGCATGATGCACTTTTTAATGTTCATCTATTAATCTTCAATTCTCATAATAACCTTACGAAGCAAATACTGTTATCATTATCCTCATTTTAAAGATGAGGAACCTGAGGTAACTAGAGGTAAAGTCACTTGCCCAAGGTTACACATTAATAAGTAGCTGAACTTATATAATAAAATGGCTCCACTCTTAGCCACAGCACTATACTACCTCCTCAGACTGAACTAATATATTTATTTCATGACCCACTCAAAGGTCACAACCTACACTTTGGAAAATAGTGAACTAGAATGTATCCAGGGGAGGATGACAGAGTCGATGAGTGAGGTAATTTGAATCTACATCATTTGGAGAAAGAATAACGGAGCTGATAGTATTTACTGAGGAGTTATTTGCACCTTTGAATATTTGAAGGTTTTTTGTGGGGAAGAGGGAGTGGTGAGAGGAGATGTTTAAACTTTTTATTTTTATTTTTTTAGTTACAAAACAGCAACAATTTTATATGCAAGAAAGGTCCACAGAAGTCAGCAAGTATTAAGTTAGTAAAGCAAGGAATTTTGTGATCATTCCACCTGTCTAAAAGGACAGTGGGTTTGCTCGTGAGGCAGTGAGTTCTTTTTTCATTCGATCGGTAATTATTTAGCATCAAACCAGATCTAAGGGACTTTTCTAGCATACAGTCATGAGTGAACACAGCAGGCAAATCTTAGGCCCTCAAAGAATCTCCACTGTACTTGAGTGAGACAGATAATAAGTATTATTAAGTGTATAATGTTATATAAACATAAAATAAGGAAATAATATTGGTACACTATAATAAATGCTACGAAGAAAAATAAACAGAAAGAGATAGTGATTCAGGGGGACTGCTAATTTATGGATAGCTTAATAAAAACTTCTTGATAAGGCGATATTTGGGCAGAATCCTTAAAAAAGTGAGGCACAGAGTCTTCTGTTATTAGGGAGGAAAGTATTGTAAGCTAAGGGAACAGCACATACAAAGGCCTTGAGATACAAGTGCTGCTCTGTGGATTTGAGAAATGTCACATGGCCAGTAGCTGAATTGGAGTAGTCCAGAAGGACAGTGGTAGAAGATGAGGTTAGAGAGGTTGGGTGGCACCATAGATCACATCGGACCTTCTAGGTAAGAATTTATGATTACCTGAGTGAGACAGGACAGAGTTAGAGCAGAGTAACAGCTTTATTTAATTTAACTTTTAAAAGAATCACTCTGCCTGTTGTGTAGAAAAGTGTAGAAGCAGCAGACTAATTAAGACATTATTGTGGCACTGGAGGTTTGCAAAATAGCCTTGGGTCATTACTTATTTGGGGTGTGATCAAAGAGATTCACTGCCTCATATCTTACAAATTATACTAGACTGCTTCTAAGGTTTCTTCTAACTTTGGGATTTGTGATCCTATATTTCATTTTACTTTTCAAATTCTTTCCAATGCTAAAAGGTCATATACATAATTTCTAATAATGTTAGAAAAATAAATGTAGCATTAATGGCAGCTGAACAAAAGGAAGATTCTTAAAGATAAGTTTTGTGCATTGTAATCCAACATATGTAAATAGACTGAAAATGAACTTGAAATGATTGGTCACTAATATGTACTTCAAAAGTGGTCAAGTCTCTGGAAGAGTTTAGGTCCATCTCTGTAGTCACTGTAATTAAGGCCATGCCCTGACTCTTTATGGAATAAGAAAAAAAAAGGCTAAACTCTTTTGAGACTGTGGTTTAAAAGTACATTTTAACTCAACTGAAAATCTTTCTTAGAGTTTTCAGTAAAAAGCATCAAACAAATTACATAACCTCTGATTTGGTCATTTTTGAATTTTATGACTCCAAGTCTTATTTTTTAATTTCTGTGAAGGCATATATAAATGTCTATATTTAATCATAGACATTCAGTAAATTTTTTGGAAACATGACATAATACCGTAAACTATTTGCAAATGTGCAGAGTTTGTAATTTTATGTTTTCAGTTATTTTTCTGTTCATTTGAACTTCAGAACAATACCGATGTCTATATTTAATCATAGACATTCAGTAAATTTTTTGGAAACATGACATAATACCGTAAATTATTTGCAAATGTGCAGAGTTTGTAATTTTATGTTTTCAGTTATTTTTCTGTTCATTTGAACTTCAGAACAATACCGTAAATTAGACATGACAGCTAACAGTACTCCCACTTTTAGAAGAGGTTTTGGACATTCCACCTTAAAATGATTTTTAAAATTCTTCCCATATTCTTGTTAGTATTATGAATGTATGAGCTCCTTAAGATCAGCGGCTATATTTACTTATTTCTTCTATAGCCTTCTCAGAGCCAAAAAGCATATACTAGGGGTTTAATACTGTTGGACAGATGCCTAGGAAGTCTGAGGTTTTCCTCTGGTGCCAGTCTGTTTTCCCAAGATGTTAGAACCTTAAGATCAGCGGCTATATTTACTTATTTCTTCTATAGCCTTCTCAGAGCCAAAAAGCATGTACTAGGGGTTTAATACTGTTGGACAGATGCCTAGGAAGTCTGAGGTTTTCCTCTGGTGCCAGTCTGTTTTCCCAAGATGTTAGAAACTCACTACCCCATACTTGTTATCCTGTGGTTTCCTGGCTGGGACTCCTAGGAATTAGTAATAAATACATAAAGAAGAAAAAGTAGTGAGTCTTTTTCTACCTGAGATAGGGCAGATGGATTATCCTGAAGGAGTTGTTCTCTAAGGTCAGAGAAGAGTCCTTGTAATGAAGGATGGTTTGCTTGTCTTAATAGCTGTGTGGATTCAACTGGGCATTTAAGGGTCACTGGTAAATTGAATTCATTCATTTATTCTTTTATTTTTTTCAGTGTACAATGGTAGGCAAACCCAATAAAAGTAAATGATACAGTTTCTTCTTACAAAACCTCACATTCGAGTTAGGGAAACAAAACCTGAGCACATGAAAGACATGAATGAAACGTCAACAGGGTGGAGGAGAAGAGAGCCAGAGTAGGCATGAATGTGTAAAGGTTGATAGGTCGTTCAAGACCTATTAACAGGAAACAAATGAGTAAGAAGATTCAAGGTTAAGTACAGGCTTTCTCAAGACTGGAAATATCTGTATTTTGAAAGTGAAAGGGAAGGAATAGGGAGGTGTTGAAGAATATGAACCCAGAAGCAAAAGAATCACAAAAATAAAGTGTTTGCATCTATATGACATCTTACAGAAAAGGAGAAGCATAAATGAAAATTGTCCCCCAGTCCTTGAAAGCACTTAATGTGAACCTGTGACTTCGTAATGTATAAAAGTTCTCATTTCTTTACCATGCGTATTCTCTCATGACTTTAAAGAAACTTCCAATTTGACAGCAAAACTGTCTCATTTACAATCAATAACTATACGTATTATCTCACAAAGAAAACGTGTATTAGTCGGTGAATCTGCTATTTTACTATTTAGCGTAGTTCAGTCTGTTGTAATTTTTTTCGAGAGACATAACCTTATTTACTGAACTTCAAAAAATATATAACCTCTGTAGATAGCTTCAACACACCCAAGTGTGATTTGGTTGAGGCAGATGGGATGAGAAGGAAAAGACTTCCCAGATAGAAGCTTACTTCTCACTCACCTTTTGCCTTCATCGTTTTTCTTTCCTTAATGAACCTATAGAACCCCTGCTGCATTCAGGAAAACTTTAAAAAAATACCATATGTTTCTTATAACCCTACTAAACTTCTTAGTACTTTTAACGTATTTCCTTTTAACTATTGCTGCAGCACTTGAAGTTCATTAATGTGCTACCTAGCTGACACTTCCTGTGTGTATATATGTATATATCACAATCACAACATCATAGCTCATCCTCAATGAAGAACCTTATGAAAAATCAAAAATTTAGATTATGGAATCCCTTAATCAGGGCCAAGAAAGAAGTTAATCGTGGAGCATGCTTTTTTTCTAATATATAATATTGCTGGAATTGACAAAAAGCCGTGACATTATGTACATGCCAGCTAAATAGGAATGTGCGTTTGAAAGTTTGCCGCTTTTCCCAGGCTGTCTTAAAATGACTTTCTGCTATTTCTGTAGGTAGGTCAAACATTAACTCATTTTACTTTCAGATGTGTAAAAACATTATGCATGAACATATCCTCTAGGTTATAGATCATGTAGCTTAACAATCGGAAGATAATGTATTTTAAACTGATAATGAAGTCTTTCTTTTCAAATAAACTCTTTGACCATCCTGTTTCACTTTGCTGATAGAGGACAATTCTAGATGAGGAAATATTTGAGAAAGTGAGTAGGCCTTTTCTTGGCCTCTGATATTTTTCCAGTGAATATTTACTCCATCAAGAAGTGTTTTAAAAGCATCTAGTTATCACCCAGCACTTTGCTAGGTAATGGTAAATATATCTAGGGCACTTAGAATCTAGCTGAGACTACTGAATAATTCAAAATGGTATATAACCAAGTAGTTGGTGAGTGACACAAAAATCATACATTTTCTGGAGTTGAGCAAGTTTCTAATCCCCTCATCCCTTGGGAGGGGACAAGAAACTAAAGTTCCATGAACTGAGATGATCTTCCCAACATTACACCTAATTAGGGGTGCGTGAAGAATGAGAATCCACTGATTTATTTTCAACTTATTGTAAAATGTTTATCTCTAAAATTCAACTAAAGGAAATACAAGTGTTGTCTGAGTTAGCTGGAAAAAGAGACATAAAGGAGCTGAGAGCTGAAATGAAGTACAGGTATCGAGTACACCAAACTAGAAATGGCATTTCGTTCATGTATACTTTCCAAGTTTTTGTGACTACATGACCCAAGGTATTTGACAATTAATGCATTTATATACATGTTGTGCTCATAAGTATGTCTTAATTCACTTGTAGTTTTTCACCTGGATTGTATGAAAATGAGTGAGAAAACTGAAATTTGTTTTCTTTTATTTTATCCTTTTATTTCTATGTGGCATATTCAACTTCAGAGTGATCAGATAGTTTTCTAACAATATCCAGTGCTTGGTATTAAATTTTCATATGGGAATATAATCCCAAAATTATTTTCATGTAAAATACTCTCCACTGATATGTTTAATTTAACAACTACATGTCGATGCATGTTAAACATGTTATTTATTACACGTTTAACTTAGCAACTTCCTTTAAATACAAAACATATTTTACTACGTGTTCTTTATCCTTTTCTAGCCAGAGTTTGGAGTTAACACTCTGATTAGTTTACTTTAAATCATAACTGCTGATTTGGATTTATTTAACATAATAATATATATTTGAATTTGTTATTGTCTGTTTTGACAAAATACATTTAAATATCCTCCATATAAAGACTTTCATATTCAGTTTTATATCATGTTATTGTGAATAATATCTAAAATATAAATTTAGACATATCCACATATAAACATGCAACATTTGCTGATATCTGCTTTTTTGTTGTTCATAAGAGATTTCCAGGAGCAAGCATTTTCTCTTGTAACATTTTAAAGACTTAGGAGTTTATTTGAATTGCTCCAAAAATATTGCTTCATGAATTAGTTAACATGCTAATATCTTTTGACTTAGTTATTTCAGCCTTTCTTCAGATATTATGTGCACATACGATGTTAAAGTCCTTGAGTCTAATTTGAATGCCAGGGTGCAGAACTAGTATTAGGTGTGGATGTCTCATCTTTCATGACTGCTGTAAGCTGTTAGACCTGATTTTGCTCCTTATGGTCCAAGTGGGCCCTCAGTGCTGGTGCATTGGACTTGACCTTGGTCCTGACCCCCTTTTCTAAAACCACTGTGTGATACCTATATAAATAAAAAAGTGCTTTGTAACTATTATTGTTCTTATTTGTTGACACGACTTGGTGAAAAAGGAAGAAAATCATTTAACAAATAGTTCAAATAGTTCTGTTTCAACAGTAGATAGAAGAAGTGGTTGTCCAAGTGCCAAGATAATGCACTAGGATTTTAACTTAGCTGAAGAGCATAGTCCAACCAAAGAACATACTCAGAAACCATTGTACCCAGTCTCTCCTCTCCCAAAATGTTGTGCATCTACACTAACTACTCCCAGACCTCATACAGGAATATTAAAATCCAGTTTTAAAAGTTTTTAAGCTTTGCATGATTATATATCATTTTCAGTAATGATGGTCAATTTAAAAAAATTATCCAGTGAGTCATGTTGACATGTCATAATCCCAAATTTACTTATTTTATGAAAGTTCATTTAGTGACTCAGATTCTACCACATTATATGGGAAGGAACCAGAGTTTTGAAAAAACTAAAGAAAAAGAATTAGATACATTAAGTTTGTGCCTTGAATAAGTGTTTTCATTTATACTTGAGGGGAAAAATGTAAAAGTCAAGCCAAAATATTCCTGTTTAGAAGCAGCCACTGTAATTTAGTGCTTCATTAACATTTAGAAAGGAAATTGGAATTCTAAAAAATTTTAGGTAGGCAAAAGTGGGGAAGTTGTTTTCTAAAAAGCTAAATGCAGTGTACTGCACACTCCTCTTAAGAACCCAAACTGTCCTCTCTCTCTTTGGTGCCCTGCTGTTTGAGCCTCAGATCTTCTTGTCAACATGTACTCGTGTGTTTTGTCCTCAAACCCTTCAAATCTCATTACTATCCTCTTCTTGCACAAACACTATGGTCTAACTTTTCTCCTGCTCCCTCCATAGTGTTTTCTTGCCTAAAAATGAACTTTTTCCCCTCACATAAGTACCAGCATTGAGAAGCATTCAAATATTAATCTTTTACCAATGTGTTCCTCCCAAATCTTTTTCATTCCACCATAAATTTCTCTTTTTCGTTCCAGAATAAAACACAGCAGCAGCATACTCATCAATGACCTGTGTAGATAATAGTTACAGTATTATCATTCTTATAAAGAAAAGAAAGTGACATACAATTGACCCGGTACATTGGTTCACAGTAAAATGAAATCACTTGAATTTACACATGGTTTATTTTGTATTATGTGTTTCAAATTTCTCCCATATGAGTACTAGTTGAGCCCCCATTTTATTTTGTTCTTATTAATTTTCAGCATGTATTGATTGAACAAAACAATAATTTTTAAGCACTAAGAAGAACACTCCTCTAGAAGTTATGTTTGATGATACATTCCTAAATTGCCTAATTGTAAACACAGAGTGAGAAAAAGAGTATTATACTATAAGACATAAAACAAACCTATAGACCTATAAAGTGAATTACAAGACAAGCTTTATGCATTCCCAAAGGCAAATGATGTTGGAGAATTTTTCTCAGATCAAACTTAGCCTTAAATAATTCACATTTTACCTGCTTTTAGGGGACTGCAGCTTGGTTTATAAAGTATTAATTTTTGATGCTCCGAGTTGTATTTCTGTGTCATATTGTGACATAAAATGTTGTTTTCTACTATTTGGGATGAATTATACTGTTTTTAAGTACTAGTTTCAATGGAGAAGTTTCTTTAGTGATTTCTCACTTTACAATAATAAAATAGAATTTCTTTATAGCCAGTAAAAAATGTTTGTCCTGATAATTTGTGGCATCATCACCAAACACATGACTTCCAATATATCTATTTATGCCTTTTTTCTAGTTAGTGACATTTATCACTTTCTTTTAAGAATATGTTTAGGAGCCAGCATAGCAATATAAAAACATCATTGAATGAGGTGTCAGAAACTCTGGTTTCCGTCTAGATTCTTCCACTCATTAGAGAAGCCAACAGCAAGCTATTTAACACGTTTCTTTCCCCATTTTACCACCTGAGATAAGGGAATTGGATCAGACATTCCTAAACATTGTTTCAAGTTTTTAAATAGTGTGGTTCAAATAGTAGTTCCCATACCACTGTAATTAAAAATGCAGCTGAATCATCTCAACCCGTCTTTTCTATCATTTTATCTGTCATCACTTACAGCTACTTAACCTCCAGATCCTATAATGTTTTCCTAAGCATTGTATCTCAAATAATGCCTACGCCCAAATTTCTTTTGCCCGATTTTTCTCCCTCTTCAGTCCTTCCCAAGGTGGAGGGTTGGTCTTCGGACCAAATATTAACTGCTCTCCAAGGAATATGATTAATTGTAACTTTGTGATTAATCCAAACACGCATTTTATGCAAACCATCCAATTTAATTAAACAAGAATTTCCTGAGTTATTTTCTTGAATCTAAAAGTACACCTCACATTTACACTAACCGTTATTGTAAAACACCATCACACGCATTTTGTTGTATTCAAATATTCACCTTTCCTTTTCTGTATGATGAAACATTGCAAATCCAGATGACTTGAACTTGGGGATGGTAATATAGATCTTTTAAATCTTGAAAATTCTAAATTGTAGAATACTGTCATTTTCCAGTAGTTTTAGAAGGATGAAGAGAGTACTGGGCAGTTGGCTAATTTCCAGGCAATCAAGAGGAACGTGTCAGTAGCATTAAGCAGGAAAATCATAAGCCACACGAGTATTCTTCTGCAATATACAGACTGAGAAATCGCTTCTGGTTACTAAGGAAGAGACCCACTTAGCCCATTCACATACTATTTCCTTTTAATCAACTTTACTGAAGTATAATTTAAAAACAATAAAATGTGCTCATTTTAATTGTACAGTTTGGTAAGTTTTGACAAGTATATACTCCCATATATTTACCACAATAATCAAGATAAAGAATATTTTTATTACCCCACAATATTCACTTATGTCTCTGCCCAGGCAATCCCTTCTCCCTACACCCTGGTCTCCCTGACCCAGGCAGCCAGTGATCTACTTCCCATATACCAGTTTAAATCTATCCTTCTTAGAGTTCCTCATAAATAGAACCATAAAGTATGTTCTTTTTGTATGTCTGGCTTCTTTTGATCATCATGTTTTTGAGATTTATATGTTGTTGTGTTTGTTAGTAGTTATTTTAAATACTGAGCAGCATTCCATTGCATGGATGTTTCACAGTTTGTTTATTCATTCACCAATGATGGTCATGTGAGTTGTTTCCAAGTTTATGCTACTGCAAATAAAGCTCCTATGAGCATTCATGTACAAGTCCTTGTGTGTACATGTCTTCATTTCTTTTGGGTAAATACCTAGAGGTAGAATTGCTAGATAATATAAGTGCATGTGTAACTTTATAAGAAACTTTATAAGAACTGTTTTCTGAAGTAGAACAGTACAACTATCTTCCCACCAGCAATAAATGAGTTACAATTGTTCCCATCCTTACCAACACGTGGTTCTATCCACTTTTTTCATTGCAACCATTTCAATGGATGTAGTTTTAATCTGCATTTCTTAAGACAGCTGATATTGAGCATCTTATCATGTACTTATTGGTTCTTTATAAATCTTCCTTTGTTAATAGTCTGTTCAAATATTTTGCCCATTTTTCATTAGGTTGCTTCTCTTCTTATCATTGAATTGTGATAATTTTTCTATATACTCCGGATAGAAATTCATTTTCATGTCTATGTATTGTGAATATTTTCTCCCAGGCTTTGGCTGGCCCTTTCATTTTCTTAATACTGTATTCAAATAGCAGAAATTTTGATAAAATCCGTCTTATAATATTTGTAAGTATTTTTGGCTTTTTTGTGTTTATCTAAAGAGCGTTTCACCACTTCAGTATTATTTTATCCTGTTTCCTTCTAGGTGTTTTATAGTTTTATATGTAGGTCAGTGTTCTATTTTGAATTAGTTTTGTGCATTCTGCGGGGTAAAGGTCAAAGATTCATTTTGGTTTTGGTTTTGGTTTTGATTTTGATGGTGGTCATTCCTCAGTTCCTCCTCCCCAACACCCTCTTCCCTTCCTTCCTCCTCCTCCTCCTTTTCTCTTTCTCCTGCATGTGAATTCCAATTGTTTCAGTATAATATGTGCCAAGGATTATCCGTTCCTTATTAGATTACCTTGCTATGTAAATAAAAAATCAATTGACTCTGTGTGTGTGAGTTTGCTACTCTATTGTTCCATTGTTCAATAAGTCTATTTTTATGTTGTACAATTAAGTATTAAAATCAGATAATGTAAGGTCTTCCAACTTTATTTTCCTTTCTCAAAGTTGTCTAGTCCTTTGCCTATTCATAAATTTTAGAATTAACTCATCACTTTCTATAAAATATGGTATGATTTTATTAAGATTGCATTGAATCTATAGATTAATTAGAGAGAATCATCATTTTAACAAAAATGAGTCTTCTGATTCATTAATGTGGTCCATCTATTTTTCTATTCTTTACACAGTCTTTAATTTCTCTCGACATTGTTTTGTAGCTTTCAGGGTATAGGTCTTGAAGATATTTTAAGTTTATCCCTAAGCATTACTTAGTTTTTGTTGCTTCTGTAAAAGACATTTAAAAAATTTTAAATTTCCAACTGTTTGTTGTCTGTATATATACAATGGACTTTCACATACAGCCCTATATCCTGTGACCTTACTTAACTCCCTTTATAGTTTTAGTAGCTTCCCCCTGTGATTTTCTATATAACCAATCAGTTACTTGCAAAGAGAAACAGTTTTACTTCTTCCTTTTTTAATCTGTATACTTTGTTTCTTTTTCTTGGCTCTTTGCATGTGCTCTTATCTCCAGTACAATTTCTGATAGAAGTGATAAGAACAGACATTTTTGCCTTGTTCCCAATCTTTTACCAGGAAGTGTGATGTGAGATGTAGGTTTTGCAAAGATGTCCTTTAAGAAGTTGAGAAAGTTTCCTTCAGGTTTGCTGAGAGGTTTTTTTTTTTTTTTTTTTTTTTTTTTTAAATCATGAATCTATGTTGAATTTTGTCAAATGGTTTTTCTGCATCAATTGAAATGATTGTATGGTTTTTACATTTTAGTCTGTTGACAAGGTGAATTATATTGATTGATTTTTGAATGATGCACCAACCTTACAATCTTGAGATAAATGTCACTTGGTCATGATGCATTGTTCTATTTACATATTGCCGAACTTGAATCGCTACTATTTTCATGATTTTTGTGTCTATGTTTAGAAGAGATATTGATTTATGCTTAACTGTTTAATAGGATTCACTAGTGAATCTAATCTTGACCCGGAGTTTGAGTGTGTGTGTGTGTGTTTAGAAATTGTTTAACAATGAATTTAAGTTATTTAATAAATATAGGGATATTTAGATTTTAGTTTATCAATTTCTTTTGAGTGGTCTTTGGTAATTTCTGTCATTCAAGAGCTGTGTCAATTTCACCTAAGTTATTAAATTTATTGAAATAAGTTGTTTGTAACATTTTTTTCATTAAGCTTTCAATTTTTGTTAGTTCTATAATGATGTCACCTCTTTTATTCCTGATACTGCTAATTTGTGTCTTCTCTTTTTTTTCTGTGATCATTCTAGTTAGTGGTTTATAAAGTTTATTGATCGTTATATAGATTTTTGGATGCTTTTTCTCCATTCTGTTCCTTTGATTTCTCCTCTTATGTTTATTATTTTCTTCTTTCTACTTACTTTATGTTTAATTTTCTTTTTCTTATTTCTTAAGGTAAAAGTTCAGATCTGTCAAAAGACAAAATTTTAACAAATTTAAAGATCTCAATTGGCTTTATTGTGATTCTAGAATTGGGCAACACTTCATTTCATAAAATAAGTGTTCCAATTAGATGAGCAGAGAAAGTTGGCTTTATACACAGAAAAAGTATTGAAGGAATAATTGATGGGTTAACATCAGGTTACTTCAGGTTAAAGATGAAAACAGAGCGAACTGTATTATCATGCAGATTGAAGATTAAAATGGCCCCTCCTGGGAAATTAGTTGTTATCTCTCTCTTCTGATTTCTCAGAAGGTCAAATAACAACTTAGTTTAGGTTTGGTGACCTGGAACCTCAGCATGAGTGACTCCATTTTGATTTTTAGTCTGGTCTGTTGGGGCTTAGTGCAGGAGCTTAGTCCAAACAATGGCCTCTTATAATTTTTATTTAACAGATCATTGATTTGAGAAGTTTCTTCATTTCAATATGTGAATTTTAATGGTAGGAATTTCTCTCCAATCATTGCTTAACCTAAGTTTTTGTTATGTTGTGATTTTATTTTCATTTAGTTAAAAATATTTTCTGATTTCTCTTGTGATTTCTTCTTTGAGTCTTGCGTTATTTGAAAATGTGTTATTTAATTTCTAAATGTTTGTAGTAAGAGGACGGTCTTTTTATAATTTTAGTTCTTTTATATTCATTGAGATTTATTTTATTGACTCAGAATATGGTCTATCCTGGTGAATGTTCTGTGCACACTTGAAAGAATGTGTAGTCTAATATAGTTAGGTGGAGAAGTTCTACAGATGTCAATAGATTATGATATTTGACAGTGCTGCCCAAATTTGTTTACGTGCCAAGATAGGAGC
Organism: Galeopterus variegatus; assembly: GCF_000696425.1. Classification (NCBI taxonomy): domain Eukaryota; kingdom Metazoa; phylum Chordata; class Mammalia; order Dermoptera; family Cynocephalidae; genus Galeopterus; species Galeopterus variegatus. Next base: position 83,752 of record NW_007731275.1, on the reverse strand, counting down.
ATTGTCGACTCCAGCTATAACTTTGGATTTGGCTTGTTTCCTTTTAGCTCTATTCATTTCTGTTTTGTGCATTTTTAAGCTCTATTATTAGGAGTGTGCTAATTTAGGATATGTATGACCTCTTGATGAGTTAATCTCGTTACTTTAAGAAATGTTCCTCTTTGGGGCCGGCCCGGTGGCGCACTGGATAGTGCGCCGCTTGGGAAGCGCGGCGGCACTCGCGCCCGAGGGTTCGGATCCCACATAGGGATGGCCGGTTCGCTCACTGGCTGAGCGAGGCGCGGGGGCAACACCGAGGGTTGCGATCCCGTTGCTGGTCCCGGTCCGGTGCGGGGGCGACACTGAGGGTTGCGATCCGTTGCCGGACATGGAAAAAGACAAAAAAAAAAAAAAAGAAATGTTCCTCTTTGGGGCCGGCCCGGTGGCGCACTGGATAGTGCGCCGCTTGGGAAGCGCGGCGGCACTCGCGCCCGAGGGTTCGGATCCCACATAGGGATGGCCGGTTCGCTCACTGGCTGAGCGAGGCGCGGGGGCAACACCGAGGGTTGCGATCCCGTTGCTGGTCCCGGTCCGGTGCGGGGGCGACACTGAGGGTTGCGATCCGTTGCCGGACATGGAAAAAGACAAAAAAAAAAAAAAAGAAATGTTCCTCTTTGGGGCCGGCCCGGTGGCGCACTGGATAGTGCGCCGCTTGGGAAGCGCGGCGGCACTCGCGCCCGAGGGTTCGGATCCCACATAGGGATGGCCGGTTCGCTCACTGGCTGAGCGAGGCGCGGGGGCAACACCGAGGGTTGCGATCCCGTTGCTGGTCCCGGTCCGGTGCGGGGGCGACACTGAGGGTTGCGATCCGTTGCCGGACATGGAAAAAGACAAAAAAAAAAAAAAAAAAGAAATGTTCCTCTTTGTCACTGGTTCTGAAGTCTACTTTTTTGTTAATATCATTACTCCATGTTTCTTCTGATTAGTGTTTGCATCAATGTTTACCTAAGTGTTTCACTTCTATTTAAAAGCTAATGTATTTGTACTTCCATATAACTACAATAGAGTGTAATGGTAAAGACTCAGAAGCTAAACTAGTAAATATGAGTGCTGGAAATAGAAAATATGAAAACAAAGTAAACTTTATTAAAAAGTTAACAGTAACTTTACTATCATATTTGCCACAAAGTAGAAGATAACACATATACTCTTATACAAGTATGTTTTGAAAAAAACTACTTTTTCCATTAAGTAATCAATAAGTTTCATTCTTCTTAAGTTTTGCCCCAGGGAGGGATATAAAGATTCTTCTCATTTAAGTACTTGAGACAGAAGATGTCTTTTTATATGTTTTTACTTTTAAAGTTTAATTAATGTAAGTATAAAATTTTTCTTCCTTAAATAGCAAAAACTATTACAAATAAAGAATTCAACATAGGTTTTTGTGTAAATTGAGAAGTATCAAATAGGGAAGACATTATTTCATTATGAAAATAATCCACAGACATTTAAAATCTCAGTTCTACCTGGGTCATTTATAGTTCACCATAGAAAGAGACAGTGGCATTCTGTCTATATGAATTCATGTGCCACAGAAAGGGTCCTTGATGTTTGCTCTTTGCTTTCTCCCTTGTATCTGAGCACTTGATATGCATCTATAGAATGGACGAATCCAAAGACCGGTCTTCCAACATTTACTCAACAATTTTTCAACAAATATTTGATTTCCAATTATGTGCTCAATGCTATTCCAGCCACAGCGAACAGTGATTTATGTTTTTTTTCCCCTCATGGAGCTTATATTTTAGAAAAAAAAGAACATGTAACAAACATTCCAGCAGGAAAAGAACAAAGCGGGGAGTGGTAAGTGCTTTGAAGAAAAATGTAAAAAGTTAACTGGAAAAAAGTATTTCAAGAGTGGTGGGGAAGGGGATTAAAAAATAGTTTTGCCGAAGATGTTCTCTCTTTGAGACAAATATGACATCTGAGCGGAAAGACCTGGAGGAAGAGAGGGACATCCCCACGAGGCTTGCTCAGGAAAGAGCCTTCCAGGCAGAGCCAGTGACACGTGGAGAGGCTCTGATGTAGACCACATTTAGTAGGTTCCACGAATAGCAAGCAAGCCCATGTGTCTGTGTCCAGAAAGTGGGGATTAAAAAATAGTTTTGCCGAAGATGTTCTCTCTTTGAGACAAATATGACATCTGAGCAGAAAGACCTGGAGGAAGAGAGGGACATCCCCACAAGGCTTGCTCAGGAAAGAGCCTTCCAGGCAGAGCCAGTGACACGTGGAGAGTCTCTGATGTAGACCACATTTAGTAGGTTCCACGAATAGCAAGCGAGCCCATGTGTCTGTGTCCAGAAAGCGAATCGGAGAGGGAGTGGGGGCTTTTGTGGCCTTGGCAATAACTTTTTTTTTTTTTTTTAACCAGAATGAAACAGGAATCTAATAGAGGCTTTTGAGCAGAGGAGGGAAATCATCTGACAAAAGGAGTGATATGATCTGAGTTCATTTTTTTAGTGCCTTGATTTCTGGTTATATAAATCTGAAAACCCGCTTAAACAGAAGTACTTATGAATCTTACTTTTGAAAATGTCATACAAATTTATGACTATGTGATCACGTTGCTTAGACGTGGACCCCTCTTAAAATCTTGGAAAGGACCAGTACCAGGAGAGGGACCTAGAAGCTTAAGCTTCATTAGTTTCACAGTAAATCTGCCTCTGAATTTCATTTGTCTTAACAGTTTCACTTTCTTTGTATTTTAAGAATAGCGTGTAGGGAGGTTGAAGGTAGAGGTGAGGAATCCAGTTAGGAAACTATTGCAATAATCTAGGCAAGAAATGATGGCGGCTCAAGCCAGGTGAGGGTGACAGCAGTGGATGTGGTTGGATGCTGAATATATATGAAAGGAGGAGTTGGTAAAACTTGCTGATGGATTAAATGTAGAATATATAAGAAAAGGATAAGTCAAGGATGACATAGGTTTGGGCCTGAATAACTACAAAATGGAATTGCTATTTACTTGGCAGGAGAGTAAAAAACTAGGTAAAGTAGTAGGACTTCCAGGTAGCACTAAAAACTCACTTGAGGTTGATGGTCATGAATTTTTTTTTTCTTTTTGTCTTTTTATTTACTGACCGGTAACGGGATCGCAACCCTCGGTGTTGCACCCGCTCCGCACTCAGCCAGTAAGCAGGAACCAGTCTCCACGTGGGATCCGAACCCTCGGCGGGAGCACCACCACGCTCCCAAACGGCGCACTCTCCAGTGCGCCACTGTAGGACTTCCAGGTAGCACTAAAAACTCACTTGAGGTTGATGGTCATGAATTTTTTTTTTCCTTTTTGTCTTTTTTTTTACTGATCGGTAACGGGATCGCAACCCTCGGTGTTGCACCCGCTCTGCGCTCAGCCAGTAAGCGGGAACCGGTCTCCACATGGGATCCGAACCCTCGGCGGGAGCGCCACCACGCTCCCAAATGGCGCACTCTCCAGTGCGCCACCGGCGCACTCTCCAGTGCGCCACTGGGCCAGCCCAGATGGTCATGAATTTTAAGTGAGAATAGTCAATATAGCTGTGCGGGGTTTTTTTCCTCTAATATTCAGCTTCCTCTAGTGAATGCTCAGAGTTGGCAGAGAGCTTCATTGAACCAGATGTGGGGTATTTCTAGATGAGTATGAAAGAGAGAGAGAGAGGAACAAGGGGTTGAGGGTTTATACAAAGTAGCAGTTATAATGACAACCCATAGAACACAAGCTTATAAAGGAGGGAAGAAAACTTGTGATGGGTGGTAAGAGACAAGGAAAAGGTGGTAGGGTGAACGGATTGGCAGTTCCAGTGAAAGCAAAGGATGTTGGAGTACCTGTATAGGAGGGATAAAGCTTGAAACATGGGAGAGTGATTAGAATCGTTGGAATTGAAGTCACGGAGGCTGTGAATATATTGGTGATGCGAGGTGAATGGTCAAACCCTAGATTTGGCATCACTAATGCACACATCAACACCATAACTGGAATGATGGCCAAATTAGGGTGGAGGATTCAGGTATGTAGAAAAATGTTGAGGAAATGAAAGGCCAGGTTAAGACACCCTAAAAAGTCCAATTTTAATCTTCCAAGTACAAATTCTTTCTAGGTATAGTCTATGTCTGCAGAGAGAGAACCATGTATTTGTTAGTAATCACACATTTTGTTTTGTTTTGTTTTTGCATGTAAGATAAAGAACTCTAGCAGTGAACTTATGCTTATTACTTGTGGGAAATAACAAAAAAGGAAAATAAACAACCACATTAATTATATGAACAATTATTTTTGGAAAAAGAAAAATATCGGGATTTCATAGGAATATTTTAATGATAAGAGAAGAACTGGCTCAGTAGCCATGCATTTCTGCATGACTTGCCTTCACTTAACCTTAGATTATCTTCACCCATTATATTCCCCGAAGCTGGTATAGCTTGGAGGACTTGATGCACAGAAATTCCACAAAAGTGGTTTTCGGAGTAGAGGACACTGGTGTTGGTCACTGCCATTTGTTAGTTCACTCTTTCAGTGCGTGGGTGGAGTGCCTACTATGTGCCAGGAATTTCATTATGCCTATGTACATAAAGATCCTGCCCTAGATAAATTCCTGGCTAATAGAAGGGAGAGAGTTTTTAACACATAACCCTAATTTAATGAAATGGCTGTAACAGTAGTAAAGTAGACTCTCCCTGTCCATAAGGGATACACTCCAAGACTCCCTGCGGATGCCTGAATCTGCCTGAAACCTACATAAACTATGTTTTTTCCTATAAATACATACCTATAATAAAGTTTAATTTATATATTAGGTACAGTAAGATATTAACAATAACTACTAATAACACAGGATGATTGAAAGAATATACTGTGATAAAAGTTATGTGAATGTGGTCTCTCTCTCTCTCTCAAAATATCTTATTGTATTGCACTCTCCTATTTTCAGAAACAATTGGTAAGAAGGGACTACTGTATGTACAAAGTGCACTGGAGATCCAAAAGAGGGTATGCCTAAGACTTCCCAGAGGTCAGGCATGTGCTCTCAAGGGAAGGAAGTATTTGAAATGGATCTTAAAGGAGTGCTGGGAGTTTTTCAGGCACAGAACATGGTGGACAAGCATGCTCTTAAGAGAGCAACACCATGTTCAAAGTCAGTGGAACATCAGAAATCATGGCCATGGAAGATAGAGTTAGAGAGTTGCTAGGTGTCAATGCAATGAATAAGACTATGGAAGGAAGAGAGTCAGAGGTGAGACTGAAAAGGTTCAGAGTGGCCAGATTGTGACAGGTCTGCACGGCTATGGGATGGATCTCATTAAGCAGACAAAGAATAGTATTTTTAAGAAGGCATATTCTTTTTGTTTCTTGCCTCTCCTTTACCCCCTTTTCATTTTAATTATCCCAGCCCCTTTATTTAAGGTAGAAACCTTGTTTAAAACCAAAATGCTGATGATGCCTCTCCTTAGATTGAGAAAAAGACTCAAATTCTTTCTTTGCTCCATGCCTTGTATTTGGAGAAACGCTGCTGCCCACTACAGCATCCCATGCTGTCTGGTCAGTATTTGTTGGTGCATGATGGAATGTAGGAATTTCAAGTCTACACAGTAGAAGGCAGTATTAGCAACCTAGTAATCGCTGAGGCAAGTGCTGATTGTGACAGCCATGCACCTCTCTGCACATTATTCTGTCACTGAAACTGGAAATTTCTCTTTCTTTAAGAAGGGAGTCTTTAAAAGTTCTCCAGTTTTCTGAGTCATTTCCATGATTGTATTTGTTTCAGTCAGGGTAAAGAGCCTGCTTCTCAGACGCCAGAAGTGTTCATGTATACTCTCTGGTAGGTCCTAAGCTATGTCAAACTTCCTATACTATTCTTTAATAACAACTTTTCATCTCATAAGAGTGGAACACAGAAAGGCTTACTAGTATCTATGACCAGGTAATTAAACCTTCAGGAGCTCTCTTTTTTACATGATGTTCTGGCTTTCAGAATACTTGATAGTTAGCAAATTTGTTTTTACTGGAAAAAATTGAAGTAACTCATAAAATTAAATTCAGAGGGGTCATGCATAGAGGCCAATGTGGTTTTGAATCCCTGTTTTCCCTCTTTCAGGTATATTAGCAAAGGTTGTTAACGAAAAGTGAGCACTTAAACCAAAAAGGAAATTCAATATGAAGGTGTCTTAGTTGCAGATGCACAACAGCTAAATAATATCTTGTGAAGCCATAGGTCTTTTAATGCAGTCTTCTTTATTGAAAAGAATAAAATATTTTTTCTCTAAGAATGTATGTGTGGCATGAATACTTTATTTTGTAGTGCATTTAGGTCATACCAGCAATTACTGTTTTATTGTGAAAATGAAAACTGAATGAATCTCAGCTGGCCATTTGTATAAGAAGAAAACAAAGCATGATTTTTTTTTATCTTTTTAATGGAGGGCTCCCCACCATCAATTTGTCTGCAGAATATATCAAATAGTTTATTACTTGTATTCTTCTGAGAGCATATGAGTGGAAGTAAGATTTGATAACTTTATGTGAACCAATCTGCCTTGGCTAGACAGAGGGAAGCAGAGTTTTATAGGATTTTCCATGGACTGCTACCAACTGGAGTCACTCAAGAGCACATTCTGACCTGTAATAATTTATGAAATTTATTGCTACTTAAGCTTGTCTGGACAAGTTTTTGGCTGTTAAAGGGGTAAATAATTTATTTGAAGACTACAGCAAGGTCATCTTAAATACTTCATCAGAAGAAAAGCAGATGCGATAGCCTTATGTTCTTCGACCCAATAGCATATTCCTGTGGGTGACGTGGAGGCTCACCCAGAGTGAGGCTGCAGAACTGTAGTGGATTAGCATAAGTGATGCAGTTTGATTTGAGTGGACCAGCTTATGCCATTACCCAGATGATATCAATGACTCTGTTAGGCAGAGCTTTCCTCTGATGGGCAGCATTAGGTTGAAATGGTCTGCTGGGGAGAAATTAGACTTGGCCTGAATCAAAACTCAGCCTTCCCTCATGACATTGCTTAGGATAAACTTACAATGTATATGGTGGGGAACAAAGCCTGCAAAAGGAGTGAAGGAAAATCTGCAGCAAACTGGTGGAAGTTTCCATCTGATAAGCAGGAAACAAACTGAGAATCGGAATCAAGGTTTCTGTCAACTGGGAGGTGAAACTGGAACTGCTTTGGAGATTCTGAGGCCTGATGTGGTGACTAGACTCTTTAAAATGAAAAGTGGAAAGCACTAGTTGGGGAGGCAGCTGCAGTCTTTAGCAGTGTCCCAGCCCCACAAGCAATTATAAGCTGGTTTCAACAAATATTGATGATGGTAGGCTTTATTTCTTTTGAAGGTAACTACATCTTTTGACATATCTTAAATCATGAGAGGGCTTTATGTCCTAGTACTTTTTCTACATCTCAGCAGTTCCCTAATGCCTGCTCTAGATACAAAAACACTGATGGCTCAGTAAAAATGAGATTTCCTTTTAGTAACAAGGTATGGGTTATTCTTCTGGTTCATAGACAAAATTTGATATTTTCTATTTGAACTTTTTCTTTTTTACTTGTATTAAAGTTGTATTCTAAGTTATAATTTTCATCTTGTTAACCATAACCCTTTCTTATACTGTACTTAACATAACATCACATTTCTAGAGGAGTGGAAACCCAGAAACTACAATATATACTTGCTACATCTGCTATATATATTGACAGTTTATCAAGTTTTAATATAAACTAAAATTAGTAGAATTCTGTCTCTGGGTTCTAGAAGTAATTTGTCAGAGATCAAAACAAATATTTTCACATTTGATCAAGAAATTCTGGCACAGAGAATCACTTAATCTTACTTGAAACTACAATCTGTCACTTAACATGTATAATTAAATTTATATTTATCTTAATTTAATTATGCAATAAGCATTTATTGAGCCCCTACTATGTGCTCTTCATTCTGCTTAGGCACTGAAACAAACAAAAAAATTGTGCATAATAATCCTTTCAAGAAACTTATAGTTGGGCCGGCCTGGTGGCGCACTGCTACAGTGCGCCGCTTGGGAGCGCAGCGGCGCTCCCGCCGAGGGTTCGGATCCCACATACCGACCGGTTCCCGCTCACTGGCTGAGCGAGGTGCGGGCGCAACACCGAGGGTTGCGATCCCGTTGCCAGTCCCGGTCCGGTACAGGCATGACACTGAGGGTCGCGATCCGTTGCCGGACACAAAAAAAGACAAAAAGGAAAAAAAAAAGAAAGAAACTTATAGTTGGGCCGGCCTGGTGGCGCACTGCTACAGTGCGCCGCTTGGGAGCGCAGCGGCGCTCCCGCCGAGGGTTCGGATCCCACATACCGACCGGTTCCCGCTCACTGGCTGAGCGAGGTGCGGGCGCAACACCGAGGGTTGCGATCCCGTTGCCAGTCCCGGTCCGGTACAGGCATGACACTGAGGGTCGCGATCCGTTGCCGGACACAAAAAAAGACAAAAAGGAAAAAAAAAAGAAAGAAACTTATAGTTTATTAGAGGGTTATAATACATGAGCATAATTAATTTTAAGACAATTTAGAAAGTGATGTGTTTTAAGCAAGTATAGGCACACTGAAATGAGAACTCAGAGAGAGAGAGTATTTGCCAGGGAAAGCTTCACAGGAGGGATATAGTTCTGAGTAGGACTTTGAAGGATGGATAAAGACAAGGTCATTCCAGTTGAAGGGACAAGCATGAGCAAAGGCACAGAGGCGGGAAATTACAGGAAAAGTGAAAACTCAGACTGATTCTAATAGTTGACTTTTTTCTTTAAAAGCACACTATTCCTTTCACAGCTCTTATGGCATTTGGATAAGAACGGCTTGCATCTCATCAACTGGCTCTTAGTAAACTGGGCAAATCAGACATAACTGGGTTTAGAATTACTAAGGATTTTGTTGCACATGCGTTTAATAGGAAAGGCTTTCTTTGACATTAACATTTTATTTAACAAGAACTGCCACCACCAAAAACAAGTGCAATTTGTGCGATAGATTAGAATAAATAAATCAAGGGTATGAGCATTAGTTTTCCCACCAGGAAGACAAAAATGATCATTGGTAAAAATCCTTAAAGATGAATTAGTGATATAAAATGTGAGCAATAACTAGATGGTTTCCAATTAAAATATGTCTTAAAGCCAAAGGGAAATCTGACTGCCTAGATGAGAAAAAGCCAAATTTTATAGAAGAGTCTCAAAGAAAGATGTTTGTGTAATATCAATAAAATGCAGGGCATTACATGGCAATAAGGTTCATTTCATTGTTTTTGCATGTGAAAAATCATTCTAAATTTAGAGACCAAAGTTGACAGGTATATTTGTCCATGTGATCCTAACTTAAGTTAGGAAATCTGAATTTAATTTTCTCTCTTATTTCTGTGATTCTCCTCTTCCACATCCCTTTCTGCTCCTCTGTCCCTTCTCCCTCTTCTCGAATATCCAAACTTGTATTTCTACGTCATCACTATCACAGAGGAAATTGGGTGAAGAACTGTTTCATTTAATGTGTCTGACTACCTCTCTGGGAATATTTGCATTTTGTATGCACGATATCAGTCTAAACACAGAGATGTATTTTTTTTTAATTTAACCATTAAAAAGGCAGCTATTTACCTATAGGTGGTCTTCCCTGTGCTTTGAGGCCACCCTCACAGGTAGTGTCTTGCCCATTTTGTGGATGAGGCTAATCATTCTAATGTGTGGCAATAATTTGGAGAAGGACTGATCAGCACTTGCAAAATATAAATCAGGTAGAGTTTTCCTTCAACATCATCTGCCAGGAAAATTCTGGATTTCTCATAGGAAAAAGGCACCATCCATCCTCCATCTTAGTCCCTTGAGGCTTTCATCAATAACAGCTTTCTCTAGAAAAACACAAATTAGAGTATTTCCAACTCCAAAAGTGCATCAATTCATTGGGTTTAAATCCTTCAAGTGCAACAATCGGTTGCTTGGAGCAGTTTCTGAGTTATATAGGCAGCCTACAAGGGTACAGTTGTCTCAGCAGGGATGATGACAGCATCATCATAACTGTCGATGACACAATAGCTTAGCCCAGGTGCAGTTTAAGCTGTCACCTCTGCTTCAATGCAAAGATATTTTGATAAAATATTTCTCTCATTACTTATGGGAATTTCAACTTTAAAATTAAAATTTTGGCTTAGTTAGAATGTGGAGAACACTTAATTTATAGATGACTAAAAAGAAGTAATATAGAAAAGTAGTGGAGCTGACTCTCAGTGGCAGATAATTGTGGCGTGGCTACCAGTGAAAAGTCCCTATGATAGGGACTATAGTATTAGATTTGAATTCTCATGGCCACTTGCTATTAGTTGTTGACAATCAGAAAGTAGGGATTCCGGGGCTGGCCCGGTGGCGCACTGCTACAGTGCAAGATGAAATTGCTGAACACTACCACCTCCAGGTTAGCTTGATCCTCCCTTTGATATTTGTACCAAAATCTGCAAGACCTACACAATCTCCAGTGCAGGGAACTTACTCAGAGGGAACTGTTGTCACTACCCTAGGTAAATTTATCTATAGTTAGCTTTCCCTATAGCAAGACTATTTCTACAGTTCTTTGGAAGGACTAGTCTACTGAAACTCATTATGCAGCAAAGGGTGTTCTTATTGACAGTGCCTTGGTCAAAGAGCAGAGAATCTGCCCCACGTGCACCATTCTCTCACTCATTGTCTGTCATTGCTTCTGACTCACTTCATGACCAATTTGTGACAGTTTTTTATCTGCAAGTAGAAATAATATCTGCTTTTTCTCACAGGAACATTGTGAGGATAAATGAGATAAATCACTTAAAGTGCTTTGGGCTTCACTGATGATAAGTGCTGTTATTTCAAAGCATTATTATTTACTTCACAAGTGACTTGTCACCATTCTTAATCTGTGTAAAGCACTTTGAATTCCTTAGAGAAAGACTTGATACTGAGTGAAATTATAATATCAGTGGGTAATACGTACCATATAGGATCTATTCTGTTAGAGTTCCCATTACTATTGAGAAAGGAAAATAATGCATGTTGTAGTATAGTAGATAAGAAATGTCAGGGCACACTTGGTCTTTTGAACTTGCTTTCTGATAAAGACTCTCAAACTACCTCAGGAAAGTTACTTATGTTAGAAACAGATTATACAAATGTGAACATAATCTACATCACATCGGTCCTTAAAACTTACCCTCTTATCTTACTAGTCCACTCAAAAATTAATTGACTTAAATACTTACTGAGCATTTACTATCTGCCTCTGGACTAATAATCCAAAATGGTCAAAGCAAAAGACATCCTAAGTGGACAATAAAATCACATACAATGAAAAGTAGGGTGTAGCAATCTAATCAGTTAAATTAGAAACACTGCTGTGACGGGCCGGCCTGGTGGCGCACTGCTACAGTGCGCCGCTTGGGAAGCGCGACGGCACTCCCGCCGACGGTTCGGATCCCACATACAGACCGGTTCCCGCTCACTGGTTGAGCGAGGTGCGGGAGCAACACCGAGGGTTGCAATCCCGTTGCTGGTCCCGGTTCTGGTCCCGGTTCGGTACGGGGGCGACACTGAGGGTTGCGATCCGTTGCCGGACACGGAAAAAGACAAAAAGGAAAAAAAAAAAAAAAAAGAAACACCGCTGTGACATCATGACCTTTAAATAACCTTTTTTAGAAGTTTAATGCTACTAAAGTTTCCCAATAGTAGAAGTAGCAGTGGTACTAGAACTTTACCCATTGCCACTTTTTAAGAGCACCCCTCAGTTGTAGTCTCGCATACTGTTTTCCACTACAGAAAACCAGGACAGCTTGGAAGGGAGCTAATTCTATGCCTTGGATCAGAAGAAAATTAGGCCTGGACATTTTGTTTTTGTCACTCATTATGAATGCTTTCGAGGGTAACAGAGGCAGTGTAATAAAGGACAAAAGATGACCAGGTTGAAATAGTTTGATTAAATAACAAAATTATATTAATATTACAGTTAATTGGAACAAATTAGACTTGTGAAAGACCAGGAATTCAAATTTTATTTAATTTTAATCAATCCAGATCTTCATTCAACCTATATTTATTAAGTGACTATAGGCAGTCACTAGGCAAAATAAAAAATGGAGGGGAGGTCACAGGTGTCCAGTAAATAGAGTCATGTCGAGCCTTTTATGTGACTGGAGAGAGTTCGGCTTTTTCCTGAGTGAAGCGAGTGGCCATTTGCAGCAGTGTGGAGAGTGGACTGCAGGTGGGATGAAGGCAGAAGTGACAGCCTCAACTGAGACGCCACTGCAATAATCTGGGAGAGAAATTACGTTGGCTTAAGAAGTGATCAGATTCTGAATGTGGTTTCAAGTTAACACTGATAAGATTTTCTAAAGGATTTGATGGGGGTGCCTGAGAGAAAGAAAGGTACCCAAATTGGAAAAATGGAGTTGGCATTTACGGAGTTGGGGAATAATGTGGGACAGCGCTGAGCATGTTAAATTTGAGCTGCCATTAGGCATTCAAGAGGAGAGTAGGCAGTGGTTATATGATGTTAGAGTGCTGGGAGGACTGAGCTGATGGAAATTTATTAGATGCATGTGTGCGCACGTGCGTGCATGTGGGCAGGCACGTACACATACATTGGGAATGTGAATGCACAGGTCAAGAAGGAAAGGAGGAAAGAACTGGCAGAAGAGAGTAGGAAAGATGATCACGGAGAACCATGAAAGTGTTATACTGGATTCAGGTGAAGATAGTGTTTTAAAGTTAATTGTAATAAATAAGATGGGAGAAAAACAATAAGAGGTGTATTTTTTAAAAGATGTTAATAAACAAGTTGTTGGTGTATTATTTTGAGTGTTGTTTTAATTATTTGCCTTTTTGTCAAGCTCCTCTTGGTGTAATTCAGGTCATTCTGTAACATGTAACTATATGCCAAGAATTGAAAGAGATGGTGAACACTGATGGTTACTTAAAATAACCATATAGAAAGTGTTCCCAGCTATTTGAGACAGTGTGATGGAAAGAATGCAACACAGTACTTCAGAATGATCAGTTAGGCAAAGAACTGGAGAGCAGAGCTAAAATTCAGTTTCAATCTCTCATCTACTAGGAGATGGAAACATTAGATGGCTTTTTGAACGACAATAAAATAATAATGAACAATACGTGATACTGGGCCAGGTTACTGTACTTCAAAGACAATTTGATAAGTTAAGTATTACAGGCCATTTGAAACTTAATTTATTAGAAAGACAAGGATTTATAGAAATAAATAACTAAATGTATATATGTGTATGAGAGAAAGAGAAAGAGATCTGAATACAAAACAAGCAAAATATTATTATCAAAAGGGACCTGAAAAATGATAGGTCACTAGAGTGTAATGTCCTTGATTTGGGGACTGGGGGAGGACATTCAGTAACTGACTGATAACCTAGATCGTGCACCACCAGCTACTCTGAGGGGGAGGAGGGTCTGAAAAGAACAATAAAATTCTAGGAAGGAATCAATGTAATACTTTCCGAAGTCACAGGAAAATATCAAAGTAAGTATTGAAATAACTTAAGAAGGTATAAAATCTGGTACAGAAATATGAATAATTAAAGTAAGTCTATGGAGTTGATTCTTTTAGACTAGAAGTTACATGTAAATGTTATAAATTTTGTATTATTGCATTTGTGTGTATTTTATTTGTTGTTTAAAGTGTTTGTAAATTTGCAACTGCCATCCTAGTTACTTGAGATAAATTAGTCAAAATAGTAACCGATGTTTGAACATTTAAGAAAAATGAGCTTTCACAGTATTATCTTTCAGATATGAGTTCAATACATTGAATATTAAATTACAAAGGGAATATTTGCATCCCCCTTCCCCATAAAAACTCCTCAGATCCTGAAGAATTAAGTGCAAAGCTAAATAAGACAGCCAGATCGTCAAGGATCTAAGTATAGTGTTGCAGAGATGAAGAGACACGTTCACATATATTTATAAGGCCCAGTGGCACTTAATGATGGACGCATGCATTTTGGAAGCGGTTCTCACAATTTTTGATATCAGGACCCTTCTATACTCTTAAAAACGATTGAGGACCCTGGACAGCTTTTATTTATGTATGTTAAACTTATCAATATTTACCCTATAAAAAGTAAAAGTGAGACATTAAAGCATATTTATTAATTCATTTTAAAAAATAATAAACTCTTTATATTTTAACATAATACATTTTTATGAGGTATAGACAGATGGTCCAAAATATAAATTTCAGTGAGAAGAATAGCATTGTTTTAAATTTTTGCAAATTTATTTAATATGTAGCTTAGTAGAAGATGGACGCATTTTCACATCTACTTCTGCTTTTAATCTATTGTAATATGTTGTTTTGGTTGTTGTATGTGAAGAATATATGGCTTCCTACAGGTATGTAGGAAGAAAACGGAAGAGAATTTTAATGGCCTTTTAAGATAATTCTTTTAAACTACACCTAAATGTTACAAGTAGTTTCTTAAAGATTAGTATTAAAATGGAATTTGAAATAATATTAATAAACTTTTCGTATTCAACATAACTAACAGATCTACCTCACGTATTGGATGGATCTTTTCGCCACGCATAATTGCACATTACAATTGATCATTTGAAAAGTACGGGTTCCCTGAGTTACACAAATCCTGTAAATGTTGATACATTTTATTATATAATATCAAACTCACAATGGCTGATGAAAGCTTTCAAAAATTCTAATTTTCACTTAAAAGCTTAAATTTTAGTATAACAACAAATACTATTAACTGTTTTTCTTGAAGTGCCAGGCTCAGTTCATTCATTTTCAGGAACATGTCTGATAAAGAACTGAAGTCAACACAGTGAACAAGGCACATATCATCTCAGTATTATTATGAAAATAGTTTCAATTCACAGAGACCCTATAAAGGCCTTGGGACATGGAGGCAAGACATAGCATAGTGTGGGTCGGAACTTCAGGAAGCTGAGAGTGCTAGAGCATAAAAACCAGGGTAAAACCGAAAGTGGCAGATAAGGTTGGGCTGAATCAAAGGAGACATATGCCATGTTAGGGATTCTAGACTTTATCCTTTAGGCAAAAGAATGTAAGCTTTAAGGAGAAGAGCAGAATTGTCAGATGTGCCTTTAAAAAAGATTGATCAGTTACAGGAAACATAGATTTGAGGAGAAAAAAAATTGGAGGCAGGAAGGCCAGGTACGGAGGATATTTCTTCTACTTCTTCTATTTGTTATTCTCCAAAATACAAACATATGTTTGTTATAAAGAGTGAAATAAAATAGGAAACAATATAGAGAGGCAAAGTTAGTATCTTTGTCTCCCTTCACTCACATCCCCCTGAGGTAACCAATGTTACAGCCCAGTGTGTATCCTTCAGAGAGGATATAGTTCTTACGGTTTCTTTGTGATTGTAAAGTAGCTTAGCTGTTTAGCAGGTCACTGGGTATGAGACTGAAGCTTATAGAAAAGTGAAATCTGGACATGTGGGATGTCATCAACATATGAAGCCTGGTTAAAACCATGAGTATGGATGATATCCTCTTGGGGAGATCCACAAAAGAATGTCAGTGCACTGCAGCCTGATATATGGGATCACCATGTGGAAGCAGCATGCACAGAGCAGAGGTTCACCCAGGAAAGAGAGAAGAATGGGTTTTGAGCAGAAATCCTGATAATACAGGATTAAAACACTGAGGATGTGCCTTTACATTGAGAATATTTTAAACAAACATCCTGACGCAGGTTGGTGGGTTTTAATAAAAATTAAAAAGGGAGTCTTTATTAGACTATAATAATTCTCCTGTGGTTTTGTATGCATTATATGCATACAATGCAATTCATCTTCAGTTAGGACTTCAGGGACACTTGTGCCTGCAGACCAGCACCCAGAGAAGTAAGCGAAGGACAGAGTTTACTGTTAATTAAACATTACACAAATGGATAGACATTTGTATGTCTTATTAGAGGGGGGAAAAAGGAAGAAAAGAGAGGATTATTTATTAATTCATTTCTAGAATGTTAAAGAAATTACAAGTTTTCCAGGAAATATTAGAAAAAGGAAGACAATGAGAAAGCAATCACTTCAGTTTGTGAAGGGGTAAGAAAATCTCTCAGAAAAAAAGTAAGATATAGTTTGGGAAATGAAGAAGAGAAGGACACTGTGACTTTATAATAGCAAACCTGTAAAAATATACTTGGTAAATCAAAAAATATACCAGCAGAAATAAAATTAAACTGGTACCTGTCTTGGCACTTATAAATAGTGCTTTATTTTGGTTTTATTAAAATGGAAATGAACAGCATCCTGGAGCCCTGAGAATGAGAACAGAGTAAGCACGCATGATTTTCTTATTTGAAATCTGCAAGCACTTAACTATTGTCACAATGAGTAGACAATGATTTGAGTGTTTGGGTATTTCCCCATGCACGAATCTGCATTCTTTACAACACATTTGATGTAATTAAATTTATCTAACAACTATATATCAGATACTGTACTATATACTAGGGATATTCAGATCGCTATTGGTTTTTCCTTAAAGAATTCACATTCTCCCTAACTAAACCTTCATCAAACCACTAACAATAATACACTGTGATAGTATGGTGTACAGATTGCCTTTCAAAAGGTATAGCAAAATCAACTTTACTATACAACTGGTCCTCCATATCCATGAGTTCCACATCCATGAATTCAATAACCCACAGATCAAAAATATTTGAGTGATAGTATGGTGTACAGATTGCCTTTCAAAAGGTATAGCAAAATCAACTTTACTATACAATTGGTCCTCCATATCCATGAGTTCCACATCCATGAATTCAATAACCCACAGATCAAAAATATTTGAAAAAAATAATACAATAATAAAATTTTAAAATACATAAAAACATCTATTACATAGCACTTACATTGTATTAGATATTATAAGTGTAACCAGTGACTTTTCAGTTAAAATTTATTTTGTTTAAATTGCTCATTCTTCCAGTAAATTTCCATAAACACCCTCTCATTCTGTTTCTTCCTATTGGCCTCTGGTGCAGAAGTCCACAAGTCGTGTGCCTAAAGTGTTTTACAAAACCATTGGGATTAGTTTGGCTCAACAGAAACTGGCTAAACTGTTGACTTCTCTACTGATTCCATGTGAAGGTCCTATGGGTGACCTTTTGACATCAGAGGGCCCAAAACTCCACCTCTAGATCCTACTAACACCACCATTTTCTGAACATGCAGAAGCATGCAGATGGCTTGTACCTGCATAGACTGCTGAAGAACTTCCTCAAACCCTTTTACCAGTCACAATCCACCATGCCTTACACCATACCTAACCATTTCTCCATAAATATCCTCTTTTTTCCCTGACACTGACAAGACAGATTTGAGATATATTTCTCCTGTCTTCTTGCTTGGCTGCCTTGTGAATAAACCCTTTTCCTGCTGCAGGGACCAGTGCTTTGGTGTTTTGCTTTCCATTATGCATGGGCAAATGAACTCCATTTGTTTCAGTAATATAAGTAATCTAAAAATGATTTAAAGTACACAGGAGGATGTGCTATTTGCAAATACTACTCCATTTTATAACAGGGACTTGAGCATCTGCGATTTTAGATCTTGGAAGCAATCCCCAAAGGATACTGAGAAACAACTGTATCTCTAAAGGTTAGAAAAAATTACACAGGAGGATGTGCTATTTGCAAATACTACTCCATTTTATAACAGGGACTTGAGCATCTACGATTTTAGATCTTGGAAGCAATCCCCAAAGGATACTGAGAAACAACTGTATCTCTAAAGGTTAGAAAAAATTTAAGCTTTTGATATTCTCGTTCTTCCCTGCAATGAGGCCTTTGACAAAAGAAAATAACCTCCTTATATCTGATCTAAAATTTCCTATATAGGAAGTGTTGTAAAATTTGAGTCCAAATATCCAAGGACACAAAATGCAATTCAACACCCTATGTCTTTATGTATAAGATGGAATCTCAGTTATTTAGTCAAATTTAGTGACATTTACATAAATGTGCTTTATTGTTAAATGACTAAGTTAGAATTATGTGTAGTGGGCTGATTCCACAGGTTGGTTTCATTTGAAATTATCTGATTATCTTAGAACAGATTTTTTTTTCTGTATGGATTTGTTATATTTCAAGACACATGGTTTGAGCCACAGTTCATTAAGATCGATGTAGTTATGAGCCATTTAATAGTGAAAGTACTATTTCTGTAAGATGTACTGGTTTTTTACAGTAAACTTCTAGGTCTAACAAACTGAGGCTTTTCTTCCTTAGAGATAATTTCTCTAAAGGTAGTTAAGAGTGTAGTAACACATCAAACTGAGTCTGACTGGAACAAAGGCTGGGTACCTTTGCATTACCTTTGTTCAGAGAGTAATAGAACCAATCAGGTGACTAAATTCAGCTTAGGGATAAATCTACCAGAATTTAAGAATAAAACTTTTCACCCATGAGGATTAGGTACCTAAAAACATCTTTAGTCTTTTGTTTTTTCAACCTCTTCCCCCAGATAAAAGTGGTGTGATATTTTCAAACTGACACAGGCCTTTGTGATCATGGTACAGTAAGTGTGGTTAAAGAAATATGTGTGGTTTCAACAGCTTATTCACTTTATCCTGGAAAAAATAAGTGACTTTGGGAAATACTAATCTATCTTCCTGATCAATGGAGTCAGTCTCATAGATAAAGTGACTGAGACAACATAAAGACATATTAATATCTCTGTACTTATATGTTTTTCTTAATGTTTCATCCTTTTGAGTTCTTTTTTTCTTTTCTTTTTAACAATTTTTTGTTAATATTCACTCTGAAGAAAAAGTGTGAGAGATAAAATGGGACTTAAGAAAAAAGAGAGTCACAGGAGAGGAGTGACTAAATAGGAGGACCTGAACCAAAGAATGACTTCACCTAGAATTTTATGTAAGCCTAAAAATGAGGGCAGGAAGGATGAACAGAATGTTACAGCTACTCAAGAATAGAGAGGCAAGGCAAAAAAAAAAAAAATATATATATATATATATATTTTTTTTTCCTCCTACTTCTTCTATTTGTTATATATATATATATATAACACTGAAAAATAAAGCAACCTGTCTGCTCACACACCACAATGACATTAAACTAAAAATAATAGCAGAAAGCTGGAAACTTCCCAGATACTTGGAGATTAAACAACACACTTCTAAATAACTCATGAGTCAAAGAAGAAATCTGAAAAGAAATTAAGAAAACAGTTGAATAAAATAAAAATAAAAATACAACTTAGCAAAATTTGTGGAATGCAGCAAAAAAAAGTGCTTAGAGGGAAATTTATAGTATTGAATGCATGTACTAGAAAAGAAGAAAGATCTAAAATCAATATTCTAAGCATGTACTTTAGGAAACTTAAAAAAAGGAACAAATTGAACCCAAAGTAAGCATAAGAAAAGAAATAATTAAAATTCGAGCCAACATCAATAAAATTAAAAACTGGAAATTAATGGAGAATATAAACAAAAGCAAGGGCTGGTTCTTTAAAAAAAATTAATAAAATCAATAGCCTTTAGGCTAACTAATAAAGAAAGAGAGATAATAAATATTACTAATACCAGAGAGGAAAGAAGGAATATCACTACAGATCTCACAGACATTAAAAGAATATTAAAGGAATATCATGAAAAAGCAAACAAAATCTGACACTTGTTCATTCCTTAGCAAACTAGGAATAGAGGAGAACTTCCTCAATTTGACTAAAATAATCTACAAAAACCTTATAGCTAACATCATACTTAATGATGGGAAACTAGATGCTTGCCCACCAAGATAAGAATCAAGGCAAGAATGCCCCCTCTCACTGCTCCCACTCAACATTGTACTGGACATCCTAGCTAATGCAATAAGACAAGAAAAGAAAATAATAGGTATACATATTGGAGAGGAAGAAATAAAACTTTCTTTGTTCACAGATGACATGATTTTCTATGTTGAAAATCTGAAAGAATAGACAAAAACATTTCTGGAACTAATAAGTTATTATAGCAAGGTTACAGGGTATAAGAGTAATATACAAAAGTCAATTTTTTTTCTGTATACCAGCAATGAAAAAGTGGAATTCGAAATGAAAAATATATTTTTATTAGTACCCCCAAAATGAAATACTTATGAATAAATCTAAAAAATTTTCAAGACCTATGTAAGGAAAACTAAAAAACTCTGTTGACAGAATCAATATTGTCAAGATGTCAGTCTTTCCCAACTTAGTATATAGACTCAATGCAATCCCAACCAAAATTCTAGCAAGTTATTTTGTGGATATCAACAATCTAATTCTAAAGTTTGTATGGAGAGGCAAAGGACACAGAATAGCCAACACAATATTGAAGAAGAACAAAGTTGGAGGACTGACACTATGTGACTTCAACACAAACTCTAAAGCTACAGTAATCAAGACAGTATGATATTGGCAAAAAGACAGGCAAATAGATGAATTAAAAAGAATGGAGAGCTCAGAAATAGGCCCACATAAATATAGTCAACTGATCTTTGACTAAGGAGAAAAAAATATGATGGGCAAATGATAGTCTTTTTAACCAGTGGCCCTCAGACAGCTGGACAAGCACAGGCAAAAAAATGAACCTAGATACAAGCTTACACCTTCCACAAAAATGAACTCAAAATGGATCATAGACCTAAATGTAAAACATAAAACTATAAAACTCCTTGAAAACAATCTAGGAGACAATCTACACAATCTTGGGCACAGTGCCCACTTTTTAGATGCATCACCAAACTCATGATCCATGAAAGAAATAATTGATAAGCTGTACTTCACTAAAATTAATAACTTCTGCCCTGTGAAAGACACTGTCAAGAGAATGAGAAGGTAAGCCACAGAGTGGGAGAAAATATTTTCAAAAGACATATCTGATAGAGGATTGTTATCTAAAATATAAAAAGAACTCTTAAAACTCAATGATAAAAAAATAAACTGATTTTAAAAATGGGTAAAATATCTGAATTCATACCTCACCAAAGAAGATAAACAAATGGCAAAAGGAATATGTGTGTGTGTGTGTGTGTGTGAAGGAATATGTGTGTGTGTGTGTAAAGATGCTCAACATCATTTGTCATTAAGGAATTGCAAATTAAAACAACAATGGGACGTCACTACACACATACTAGAGTACTGAAAATCCAGAACACTGACAACACTAAAGGCTGGTGAACATGGAGCAACAGAAGCTCTGATTCATTGCTGGGAGAATGCAAAATGATACAGCCACTTTGGAAGACAGTTTGACAGCTTCTAACAAAGCTAAATATGCACTTACCATAAAATCAAGCAATCAAACTCTTTAGGACTTACCCAAATGTGTTGAAAAGTTATATCTAAATAGAAACCTGCACACAGATGTTTATAAGAGCATTATTTAAATTGCCAGAACTTGGAAGCAACCATGGTCTCCTTCCATATGTGGATGGACAAACTGTAGCACATCCAGACAATGGAGTATTATTCAGCAATGAACAGAAATGAGTTGTCAAGACATAAAGACATCAAAGAACCTTACATGTGCATTACTGAGTGAAAAAAGGCAGTCTGAAAAGGCTAAATACTGTACAATTCTAACTGAATGACATTTTGAAATAGGCAAAACTATGCTAACAGTTAAAAAATCAGTGGTTGCCAGGGGCTTGGGGGAAAGGAGAGATAAATAGGCAGAACTCAAGAGTATTTTTAGGGCAGTGAAACTATTCTGTATGATACTATAATGATGGGGACATGTCATGATACATTTGGCCAAACCTACAGAACGTACAGCACCAAGAGTGAACACTAATGTAAACTATGGACTTTGGGTGATAATGATGGTTCATGTAGGTTCATTGACTGTAACACACGTGCCACTCTGAGCACAATGTTGATAGTAGGAGAGGCTGGGCAGGGGAGGGAGGGGGAAGGAGGTATATGCAAACTATACTTTCTGCTCAGTTTTGTTGTGAACCCAAAACTTGTATGAAAGATAAATTCTATTTATTTTTAAATGAGTTGTTTGGGAAGATAATCATGTATTAATATAAAGAGCAAAATTTGAAGGTACTTACGAAAGGTTTAAGATCTATATATATGCTGTGTTCATAGAAAATGTAATTTCCTGGGTTTGTAATGCAGGAGTCTAGGAAGGAGAAAACAACTGATTAAAGAGGAATCTAGTGAATTAAAATATTTTTTGCAACCAGTGAGACTGGTGTTTATTCTCAAGCTGTTCTCTTAGGGCAAGGGGGTCACAATTATTTTCTTTATTAACAACTAGTTATTTTCCTAGTGACCCAGCACAACACCTTATAATATCCTGTTATTCTAGCTTTGCAGAAGATATTGAAGAAATTCAAAGATTCTGTACTAAACTTGATAAAAAGCAGAACAGCCTTGATTTGTCTAGGATTTGAACTTTCACGTAGGTGGCTTTTCCAAAGAGGCTTTAACTTGGCTCTTCTTGTAAGCCTGAGGGAAGGGTCACTTAATGCTTAGTGAACATTCTCTTATTCCTTTTGTTGAGTCCTGCTTTGCCTATCCTCAGAATATGGTCAAAAGGCAAGCTTTCCCACTTGCCTTTTCTTTAGTAGCTTTGCTAAGGGTGTCAGTGCTGAGAGTTGCTTATTTTTGGAGTGTTAATGATTTTAGATTTTTTCTGTATACACTGTTCCAGCAGTGAGCAGACTCTTAACAAATCTCCAAAATAAACTCATTTACCAAGGTTTTCTCATATTTGTCATTTTGAAAGACTGAATAAACATCAGTAAAAGAAGCAATCCAAGTTCTCATGCCAAATATGTATATGTCCAAAACCAGGATTTCTTCATGTTCGAATGTGGATATGGAGCCTAAAGTGCTAGGTATTTTTAATTTTCTTTTTTTTAAACTTATTTTTGTTTCTCCTCCTTTACATGCTCCAGTTTTGATGGGCCTTAGGGGGAGGGCTGCTTGACGCTGCAGGAAGATCTGCTCTAGCAGACTGAAGGCTGGGCTATGCTCTATTTTATTGGGAAGAAGACTTGATTTCATACCAGAGAATTGCTAACTGTGGCTCAGAGAATCCTTTCCAGATGGCTGTAGGTTGATCCAAAAGACAAAAGGACCCAATTGGTCTAAAGCCTGGATGAGAATCTCAGAGAGAATTGGATAAAGGTTGGAGGGGATTATTTCTGTTGCTGGAACTATATCTATAGTATCTATAGAACTAGGCTAAACCGAGCAAGAGGAGAGGAGAACAGAATGCATCTTTGGTTCCTTCTCCCTTCTTTCCACCCTTATTTTAAGAGAAAGCAATATAGGGATTTAAAGTCTCTTTTTCACTTGAGCATTTTATCAGGAAAGGTACATGGTTGGTCACTTTAAAGGTCCTTCTCAAATCATCTAGTTTAAAGGTGCTTTCCTACACCCTCTTCTCATCTGTGTGCTTTTCTATATTTCCTCCCTCTCCCCACTTTTTTGACTCCCTGATTTCTCTTTCTATTTCCGTTGTTCTCTCATTCCAACCTTTTATTTCATTTCCATTGTATGAAACTCAAACACTTTCAGAGACCAGACAAGCAATGTAACTACATTAAGAGGCAGGGCAGTGCATCAGAGTCCTAAAGACTCATCAAACTGAAATGCATGATCCTAGAAGGTATTTGAATTCTAATATGAATTTATTGACTAATAGACAAAATCAGAATGCCAGGTTCCACCCACTGGTCATCACTTTGCAACTGCTGCTCTGTTTCATTCATATCTCCCTTTTTTCTTCCATCTTTCTAAAACATGTGTGGAATAAGGGTAGAGTTTATAACCTTCAAATTCTGGCTCTGGCATTTACTCACTGTGTGAATTGGGCAAATTAATCTCTCTGTGCCTCAGTTTCCTCATCTGAAAAATAGGATGATAATGGTATTTATCCACTGAGTTGCTATGAATAATAAATGAATTAATACTTATAAAACTGTGAGAATAGTACCTAGGAAACAGATGTACTATATAAGTGTTTTAAAAATAAATATTAGATTTTGATTATGGCCAGAAAATTTGGCCAAATCTTTTCCTGAATTTAAGTTTGCACACCTTCTGTCCTTCCTCCACTTCTATACTCCTGAGAAAACTGAATACAAGGAATCAATATATGTACAAGGATAAATAAAACACAAATTAGCATTTGACTGGGCCAGAGCTGATTCTCTAATCATTGGCTATCTGATTGAAGTGTGCAGCTTAGGCTTGAGACCTAAAGTCCAAGTGTGAATCTTGGTATCTTACCACCAGATTCAGATGTTAGGAATTGAAAGGGACCTAGCATTATCTTTGTGTTGCCATATATTTTCATAAAAATTCCAGAAGTATAAATAGTTTAGCTACAGCCAATCTCTTTCCTTACTAACACCCCACCTTCCCTTCCTCCTACCCTCAACACATTTCCGCAGGCATAGGGAGCCATTAATGTCTCTGTGGGCACCTTTTGGGATATGACTACAGAAATATTGAAGGAACATTTAGTTTGGATTTGTGGATATATATTTATGAGGGTTGTAGTCATCTCCTTATATAGTTCAGATATTGCTAACTGTCCCAGGCTAGAAATGGCTTCTAAGAATGCTTTTCAATTAAAATTTTAAATGCTTACAAGAGTATTGAAATTAGTCTCTGCACAAGAATGCTTGAAAAGCTCTGAAATCCTACAGCTCATATATGACAGAACTTGAAAGAAATTTTTCAAAAATTGACAATAATATAAAAGTGTATATGACATTACAAATAACTGATTGTAAATTTAATATATTATATAATATATATAAACACTTTTTGAAAAGATGTGAATATTGGGTCCTTTTCCATTCCAGGACCAAACTAACTACAATGAAATACTACATTATTTATTTTGTTCAAATTGTACTCCATTTAGTTGTCATGTCTCCTTAGTGTCCTCTGGTCTGTGACAGTTTCTCAGTGTTTCCTTGTTTTTCATGATCTTGATAGTTTTGTGGGGTACTAGTTAGGTATTTCGTAGAATATCCCTGGGTTTTGGTGTATCAGCTGCTTTTCATGATTAGTCTACTTTAGCACTTTGAGTATATCTTCCCACTCTCTCTTGGCCTGTCAGATTTCTGTTGAGAAGTCTGCTGTTAAATTGATGGAGATTCCCTTACAGGTGATTTGACACTTTTGCAGCTTTTAGAATTCTTTCTTTCTTTTTCTTTTTTTTTTTAAATTTTATTTTATTTTGTCAATATACAATGTGGTTGCTTATTGTGGCCCATTACCGAAACCTCCCTTCCCTCCTCCTGCTCCCCCCTCCCTCCGAACAACCTTATATCTGTTCACTTGTCATATCAACTTCAAGGAACTGTAATTGTTGTGTCTTCTTCCCTCCCTCCCTCCCCCCCACTGTATTTTTTGTGTATTTATTTATTTATTTTAAGCTCCCACAAATAAGTAAGAACATGTGATATTTCTCTTTCTGTGCCTGACTTGTTTCACTTAATATAATTCTCTCTTGACTTTTGACTTTTGACTTTCACTATAATGTGTCTTGGGGAGGTCATTTTGGGGTCAAATCTATTTGGGGATCTTTGAGCTTCTTGGATTTGTAAGTCTATCTCTGCACCAATACTTGGGAAGTTTTCACCTATTATTTCAATAAAAAGGCTTTCAATAATGGTTTTTCCATTTTCTTCCCCTACCAGTACTCCCAAAATATGGATGTTTGTCTGTTTAATTTTATCTTAAAGACCTTGTAGGCTTTCTTCATTTTTTAAAATTCTTTTTTCTTTTTTTTTTTTTTATCTAACTGTGCTAATTTCAAAAAGACTGCCTTTAAGAACAGAATTTTTTTCTTCCACTTGCTCTAACCTGCTGCTTGTGCTCTCAGTTGTATTTTTTTTTATTATTTTGTTGAATGTATTCTTCCATTCCAGGATTTCTGCTTGGTTCCTTTATATTGTTTTTTTCCCTTTGTTGAATTTACCATACATGTCCTGAATCATTTTTTTGGCTTCATTGTGATTTCTATCTATTTTTTTGTCAATCATGTTGAGTTTCTTTAGCATTGCCATTTAATACTCTTCAGGTGATTCACCAGTATCCTGTTGTTTGAGGCCTAGTACTGGAAAATTATAGACTTCTTTTGCAGGTGTCATGTTTATCTGTTTTTTCCATACTCTCTGCATCGATGTCTGGTCATCTCATAGTGTAGTTGCTTTTTTTAATTTTTGGAATGTTTTTTTTTTTTTTTTTCCAAAAAGTTTTTCTGTCTTGCCATATGTAATTATCTCTATGGAAGTATTCAGCTGCAAGTTATATCGCATTCACATTTAAAGAAACAATTTTTTAAAAAAATAGAGTTCCTTCCATTAGCCTATTAGGTGTGTATTAGAATTCTGTTGTTGAAATTTTGGAATAGTTTAAGATATTGACACTCTGAAACTTAGGCTGACAAGTGGAAGCAGGATTCTAATTGTACAGTCTATAAACTGGTGAAATAATATCCAGTGTAGATAGTTCAGAAAATCATGGCATTGTGATGGAGCAAATGCTGGATTAGTAACCCAGATTTCAAAATGCATAATTTTGACTCTAAAATGGCCTCAGGATTGAGTTGTCGAGCCCGTAGGACCCTGGGATGAATCTGGATTGAGACCACCACAATTTTGGTCTGTTGGCTGGGAACAATAGGAGATGCAAAGTGCATATTTCTTCTCATTGCTAGTCTCTTACAGGAGAAGTGTCATGGCAGTGCCCAGCACAGAATGTCACACTTGAGCAAATAATAAATACCTTAGTATTAACTGTTAATAGCAATGACCATGTTCTGGTTAACTGTAGTATCTGATTAAATGAGAAATAACTCCAGATGGGCCAAGATGTAACCTGCTTAGGAGGTAGGAAAGTTATTTAATGATTTTGGAGCCAGTGAGTTATAAACGGGTACTTTAAAAAGTGCATGGACTGACCAGCCAAAAAAAAAAAAAAAATGATGTAACCTGCTTAGGAGGTAGGAAAGTTATTTAATGATTTTGGAGCCAGTGAGTTATAAAAGGGTACTTTAAAAAGTGCATGGACTGACCAGCCAAAAAAAAAAAAAAAAATTCATGAAAAGATTTGTATTATCTTTTAATTCCATTTTTTTCTACAAACTTTTGAAGTATCCTCAGAGAGATAAGTCAACTAAATACCAGAAAACCCAGTCAACTCTTGCCAAGAATAAGCCTTGAGATCTTGAGCAAGTCAATTTCTCTGAGTTTCTCTTCCCTCATCTGTCTAGTTTTCACTATCTGCTAACTGATCAGCAAAATTATCTAGCACTTAATATCATTGTATGCCCCAGTAGCTTTGCTGCATGTACCTTAGCATCACACAATAAGTGACTGTCACAATTTTATTTTCCCCATTAGGGATTTGGCTGGTTGGCTGCTTGCCTATAGCAAGCTTCTCTATTGAAGAGACCTGACTGTAAATGGGAGGGAGGTGCATAGAAGAAAATATATAAAAGGAATCTGATCCCTCAAAGACAAAAAATCCCTTCCTACCTCTTTTGTGTGTGTGTATATGTGTGTGTGCTTAGCCTATAAAAGGGCTTTAAAAAATAATTAAGATTTATATATTTTCAAAAGAGTGGGCAGGGTGCAGTGAGTCATGAAGAGGTGATTAAGGCAGGTGGTTTGAGGCTCCCTAAGGTGACAGGATGGTCCATAGGCTTTAGAAAGAAAGCTTATGTAGCCTATTACCATGATGAAGTGAAATTTAAAATTACATTTTATATTTGTAAAGGACTAACAGGCAAGGTCCCTATGGATTGTCAAATACTACATAAAAAGCTATAAAAACCAGACTATAATCTCTCACTAACTTACACATTAGCCTCAGGCAGTAAAGATGGTTTTTATTGGAGCCAGAATTTGTGAGGAGAAAAAAAAGTTATGCACAGTTTATCCTGGCTTTTCAGGCACTTTGCTTCTTCCTTGAGTTAACATGACGTATTCCAAGTGATTAAATAAACTTGTCTAGCCGCTCTTCTCATGCACTTGAAAGGAGGCAAAGTAAAGAAGGATTTACTCTGAAGGAGGTCTTAATTCTATCACTGAAAAGTGTCACTGGTTTTTTCCAATCATTACTAAAAAAACCAAGAAAGGCAAGAAACATTAAAGCTTCTTTAAAAGCCTCTTGCAGAGACCTGCTTGTACTCCATGTACTATTTCACTTACTACCTTGTACCTCTGAAAATAAAAAAAAAAAAAATACACATGGGACAAATTTAGGAGATAGAGAAGATAGCACTGTCAGCCCTATGAGTACACATGACCCTGGAAAATAAAATTTTGGATTTTAGTTTGTTTATTATCACTGAGGTGCTGAGAAAGGTTGGTCTAACTCTGTGATAGACTGGTAATTTTTTTCATCCTCAAAAGTAACTAATTTGGAACAGCGTACAGTCAGATTTACAGCATGTAGCAGATTTATAAATGATCTCTATATTCAAAGTCAAGCAGTGAGCATATTTGTGTCTTTGGTTTCATGCTCTTTTCAAGAGTGAGAGATTTGTAGCAGCCTAGCAGTCAAGTCTGAGCTTTTAAGTGGAGACAACTGCTGGCCATTTAGATTTGGTTGTTTCACCTCTTAATTTAATATCTATAAATTTGGGCTATTTCTAGAACTAGATTGAGCAGCAGTTCAAAGTTCTGATCTCCCCTAAAGTTTAGGCTGTGCCAGTTGAGGACTAATCCTCCATAACTTACAAAGTTAAAATGTAGACGACAGGGGCCAGCTTGAGTCTTGAGAATCCCAAGTAAGTGGCTTACCTGTAATAACAAAGGTCTTAGGAACTCCTGAAAATTTGGCATGATAGAAAGCACATATGAGCTTTGGTGTCACGCTGACCTTTTTCCTAATCCTATACCCATTACTTACTAGCTGTCTGACTTGAGATGGGTAATTATGTCCTCTGAACTTCAGGGCTTTTCTTGGTTTTGTTTTTCTTTTTATTTATTTATTTATTATTTTAATTTATCAATATACAATGTAGTTGATTTTTGGTTTTCATCTTCAAATGACAATGACCTCAAAATATTATTGGGAAAGTTAAATAAGAACTCATGGACAGCTGGGGTCAAGTCATGTTACTGGAGAGTGGATTCAGGGTACCCCAGAACCCTAAACTTTAAGGAATAAGCAGCAAAAAGTAGCCCTGGGAGCAAGGTCCGTAGTGGTCAAGAAAAGAAAATGCTTCCAAAAAGGAAGAAGAGGTTAAGTGTCCATTGCTATAGAAAGACCTAATAGAGTAAGGACTAAAACTGTTCCTTCCTCAACTTTATTCCCTTTCCGACCACTGTTTCTGTTCTCCTCCACCACTAGCATCTTCCTTCACTTTACTAAACTTGTCAAGGTTGACAATGAATTCCATGTTGCTAAATTCAAAGATCACTTTCTGGACCTCATGTTATTAGACCTAAAACTAGTACAGTCTGGAAGGCTGGAAAGGAAGCCTGTGGGTGGAAAGAGCATGGCTTTGGAGTGACAGTTCGAATGGTGAGTCATCATCCAGGTAAACGCCTGAACTTGAAGAGCTATTTGACTCTTCTGAGCTCATTTTACTATTATCAGAAAAACAAACAAGTGAGCAGACTCAGAAGGTTCTGATAAGGACTAAGGTCTGATAACAACGCGCAGAAGCATCTTCAGATGCTCCTCCGTTTACAATGTTGTTATGTCCAGATAATTTCGTTGTAATGAAAATATCATAAGTCGAAAACGCATTTTACACCCCTGGCCCATTGAACATCATGGCGTACTTAGCCTCCCTCAAATTTGCTCAGAACACTTACATTAGCTCACAGTTGGGCAAAACCATCGGGCAGCACACACCACTGCAGGCTGACTGGAAGCCGCAGCTCACCGAACATCATGGCGTACTTAGCCTCCCTCAAATTTGCTCAGAACACTTACATTAGCTCACAGTTCGGCAAAACCATCGGGCAGCACACACCACTGCAGGCTGACTGGAAGCCGCAGCTCACCGCGGCTGCCCAGTATTGCAAGAGAGTATTGTACTGCATGTCACTATCCAGAAAAGATCAAAATTCAAAATTCAAAGTATGATTTCTACTTAATGCCTATCACTTTTACACCATCCTAATTTGGGGATGTCTGCAGTGCCATACTTGGAATGTATTCGATTCCCAAAAAAAGTTATTTTCCTGTCCCTTTCTCTGGACACAAAATGGCTCCACACAGCAGCCAACCTCATTTTCTTCTACCCCCTTATGATGCAAGCTCCTCCTATTAGAGAACATGTTTTAATTATCTGTACATCCACAATGCCTAGCAAGCGTCTGAAAGAGAGAATATTTTAGTAAATTCTTAGTGGTTGATTGAAGATGAAAAACAGTTTAAGGATACTGAGGAGTTCTTACAGAGGTAACCTTTAGTGGTGGTGATACCTGTTTTCTTTTAGTGGAAGTTCCTTCTCAAGGGTCTATTGGAGAGATGCATGTGAAAGATACCTTTGAGTGTGTTGTGGGAGGCCTGTGACACCAAATCAAGTACAGTCTGCCCTCTGTATCCACAGGCTCTGGATATGAGATTCAAACGGATGGACAATATTTGGGGGGGATTACAAAATACCTATACAACAATTAAAAATAAATTTTAACAACTATTTACATAGCATTTACATTGTATTAGGTGTTACAAGTAATCTAGTGATGATTTAGTGTATGGGAGAATGTGTGTAGGTTGTGTGCAAATACTATACCATTTTATATCAGGGACTTGAACATCCCCAGGAGTCCTGGAACCAGTTCTCCTCCCTTCAATACAGTGGGTTGACTATATAATGAAAAGACTGCACAATAATAATCAGCAACATATTTTAAGCATTTATTATGCACACCCTATGATAAGTGCTTTACTGCATTACATTATTTAATCATTACACAACCTTTAAGAAAGTTGTTCTTTATCTATTTTACAGAAGAAATTATTGCTTACATAATTAGGTAGTTGGCCAAGACTATACCACTGTCTGAGAGGGGACCTGAGTTTTGAACCTAGATTTAGCTGTTTTACAGAGTCTATAATCTTAACCACTATGCAGTGTGCCTGACTCCCCACCAAATGCATGTTCTGAATACATGACCAGCAAGGCCCTCCATGCCGTGGATACTTGCTAGTCTTTCCAGGCTTTTCACATGCCCCTTCCCCTACCCCTCTTTTCCAGCCTTAATAAGCTTCTTTCATTCCTTAAAAGATTCAATGATCTTTCTCACCATCAGGCTTTCTACAAAGTTTCCTCATCTCCTCCCATTAAATTCCCTCTATCTGAGCTCTCTTGGAAATGTTTCTTCTCCTTGCAATTGAACCACACCAATTATTACCCTTTTGTTGGAAGGCAGTGTAGCAATGGTTTAGATGGAGCATGAGCTTGAAGCCACATGAAACCTAGTTATAACATGTATGACTTTGGGCAACTTAGCCTTTTGGATGAGATAATAACAAGCTTACAAGCTTGTTTTAATGACTAAGTGAATTAATGAATGGAAAGCATTTAATAAATGGCATTAATTATTAAAATGGTGGATATTTTTTATTCTAGTCTCAAGATTCCTTACTGAAATCATGGTGTAGAAGTTTTAACGTTCATTTCACTTGTACCTAACATAAACTTTTTAAAATGTATTTCTTTAGATATTATTTCTCTAAAAGAGAAGCAAGGCATGAAAATCAGTAATTGAACTTGGTATGTCAATGGGGAGAACTTTCTTATGGGTTGCTAAGGGGAAAGGCAACTCATGAAACATTGATTTTTCTACTTTGTGAAAGACCAGAAAAGTAAGGCAATGACTTTCAAGATTAAAATCAAATTAGATATTAAATTGTAATTGAGCTTATTTTCAACTGGAACTGAAATTATTTTCTAGTTCTTTAACTCTTACAGTTTTAATTTATATCTAATTCAAATTTGGCAATACTTTTCTGTCATTGTTTTTTAAATTAGTGACAAACTGCACTTATTTTGCATATTTGTATATATGTTCCATCTATTTTTACACTGCAATAAAATATTTTTTTTATTCCTAAAATATGTAGGTTATGAACTGTGACTGTTTAAATAAATGCTGGAGTTCTCCCATCATTATCTTGGGTAATTTGTTTACCCAAGATTTTCATAGGCTTATGACTGAAACAGGAATTACTAAGACCAGGTCATATTTGAGCAAAAAAAACCACTTTGTAACCAATTGAGTTATGCATCTTCTATCTAGACATCTTTGATTTCTGCAACAGGTTTTCCAGTGCATATTCTCACAGCTGTGCTAAGACTGGTTAAGCAAAAA
>NW_007731275.1:49743-51160 GCF_000696425.1 Galeopterus variegatus | reverse complement strand
ATATCTAATTCAAATTTGGCAATACTTTTCTGTCATTGTTTTTTAAATTAGTGACAAACTGCACTTATTTTGCATATTTGTATATATGTTCCATCTATTTTTACACTGCAATAAAATATTTTTTTATTCCTAAAATTGTAGGTTATGAACTGTGACTGTTTAAATAAATGCTGGAGTTCTCCCATCATTATCTTGGGTAATTTGTTTACCCAAGATTTTCATAGGCTTATGACTGAAACAGGAATTACTAAGACCAGGTCATATTTGAGCAAAAAAAACACTTTGTAACCAATTGAGTTATGCATCTTCTATCTAGACATCTTTGATTTCTGCAACAGGTTTTCCAGTGCATATTCTCACAGCTGTGCTAAGACTGGTTAAGCAAAAACAGTATATAGAAAGTGGTTTTTATATCTGCGTGTAGGCTAAGTAAATCTTTGGAAAGTTAATCCAGTTTTTAAAAAATCTCTTCTTCATATCTCTCAAAATTATGGGGCTGCTGTCTTTACTCTGTTTCTCAAAATTCATTCTCAATCTTCATTCATTTCCATTCTGTAAGACATTTAGAATTTAAAATTTTTCAAATTAATTGATACAACCTTCTTTTCTTGGCATTTAAGAACACCCAGATTACTCTGCGAATACATATGACAGCAATGGGAATGGACATTCAGGAGACACAAAATAATATATCCTTGGCTTCTAGGATCATCACCTTGGATAATTAATTTCTTCTTTCTGAGCCTTTGTTTTCTTAACTGTAGGTTGAAGGAGCTAAACTAAGTGTAGGATGTCTAAGGTCTGGTATAGGTCTAGAAGCCCATGTGTCTCTGACTTAACCACTCCAGGCATATTTGCTGTGTGTCCTCTACATGTTTCATTAGTTCCAGCTGAACGGGACTACATACTAGTTCATGCATGTGCCGATCTCCTTTCTGTCTTCTATTCTCTTGGTATTACTGATCTCTTTCTATGAAAGATTCTCTCCCATTTCTGTTCATTCAAATTCTTCCAGTTTTTCAAGATCCTTTCATACAACCCTCACCATCACACTCTCCCCGACACCTTCCAACCCATGGTGATATGGTCTCTGAAATTTTGCTTGAAACTCTTTTATATAGGCCATGTACAGACTTTTATTATAATGCTTCTTGTTTTATCTTGTCTATTAGACTTAGAACAAAGGCATTCTCTTACTGACTTCTGCAATTTCTGGAGCATCTAACTGTGCATGGCACATAGTAAGCATTCAATAAAATGTCTGCAGAATTTAAAATCTGGTCTATTATTCTAACACATTGTAAATGGCAAGATGATCTCCTGTGACAGAAAAAGCTGTTTACTTCTTTTTTTAGGATTCCATTTTGTGTGTTATTTTTGATGGTTTGAAGATGCAGTTTAATTCTTTTTTTTTTTT
>NW_007731275.1:46978-48874 GCF_000696425.1 Galeopterus variegatus | reverse complement strand
TTGCTTAATCTTTTTAATTAAAATTTTTGGGTCAAACTATCTAAGAAATTTTTGTATGTCTATCCTTTCCCTCAAAAACATTTTTCCATTATATGTGAATCTGTAATTGGAATTTAAATGATCATTTTCCAATGATACATGCTCTCTATGTACATGTTAGAGCAAAGACAACCCACATTTTCTATTATCCCTTCACCCTCATTATTATGATGGACTCTCCATAGATCCGATGGAATTTGGCAAGTAAAGGGATCTAGTTGAATCATCACAAAGCCCCGGAGTTTGGGGCCTCTGGCTATTATGGCTGAGCAGCTATGAGTATGCAGAAATTGGTGCTTTGTTTGTCCTGAATCCCTGAGCCATCTGCACCACACAGAAAGCACTGTGAACTCAGTCATTCAAAATGAATATTTAAAAGTTCACTTTTGATATGCGCTTTTTTCATTTTCATTTTTATTTTATTTTATTTTAGTTTAGTTTAGTTTAGTTCAGTTTTTATTTGTAGCTTCTCAAGTCTCTTGCTCCCAGTTGTCTGCTGTGCTGGGATCATTCTGTATTCACCTTAGTAAGACCAGAGATTATACATGATAAAATTGGAGCCTGTTCTAACCCTTGAATGATTTTCATGATAAACAATCAGGACAGCTCCAAGTCCCTTCACAATTTGCTCATCTACATTCACTAAAAAGTATTGGGGCCAGAGCAAACATACAGGAGGTATTTAATGCTGTCTTCTTGTTGGTGTTTCTGCTGGTCTCATGTGCTTTAAACCATTTATATTGTAGGATCATTATAGCCATGTGGTAAGAGTTAAAATTTATGACTTTTCATAGATTGCTTAATAAATGTGTGTATTGCATGGTAACAATTCTGAACAATTCCCAAAGTGGTAGTATTCATGAACTCTCTATGTAGGTCCTCCAGACTGGAGACTTTTGTGACACTGTAATGATTATAGTGCAGTATGTAATACCTACAAGCAATTTTTACTAAGATCAATGACTGTTGATGGTCTCAAGGATGAGAAATTCTTAGAAACTAGCTTTTATTTATAGTGAAAATTAAGGAGAGTGCAATCTTTTCAGTTTTACACGTTAAAACTTAGAATTTAGAGCCCTAAGCCTCCCAAACCTGGTAAAAGTTCAATATAGGGGTTAGAGAGAGGGGGAGAGAGAGAGAGAGACAGAGAGAGAGAGAGACAGAGAGAGACAGAGAGAGACAGAGNTTTTTTTTTTTTAATGCTATATGAGTATTAGCTCTCCCATGATAGCAAGACAGACAGGAAGATTATGCTGATTGGCTCTTTCTTTTCTCCAAGCCATTATGCTAGAATAAGCTCTGAGTGATGAGGTCATACCCCTGTGTCTAACAAAGAAACAGGTTGCTTCTTACAATTAAACATTACAAACCATTCCCTGTAATCAGTTAACAATTTCTGCTTGATTAAAATGTACACAATTTTTCATTTGCTTAATCTTTTTAATTAAAATTTTTGGGTCAAACTATCTAAGAAATTTTTGTATGTCTCTCCTTTCCCTCAAAAACACTTTTCCATTATACGTGAATCTGTAATTGGAATTTAAATGATCATTTTCCAATGATACATGCTCTCTATGTGCATGTTAGAGCAAAGACAACCCACATTTTCTATTATCCCTTCACCCTCATTATTATGATGGACTCTCCATAGATCCGATGGAATTTGGCAAGTAAAGGGATCTAGTTGAATCATCACAAAGCCCCGGAGTTTGGGGCCTCTGGCTATTATGGCTGAGCAGCTATGAGCATGCAGAAATTGGTGCTTTGTTTGTCCTGAATCCCTGAGCCATCTGCATCACACAGAAAGCACTGTGAACTCAGTCATTCAAAATGAATATTTAAAAGTTCACTTTTGAT
>NW_007731275.1:42778-45471 GCF_000696425.1 Galeopterus variegatus | reverse complement strand
GGGAGGGAGGGAGGGAGGGAGAGATCTGTCCATACTTTTGAATACCATGCATGGCTCTTCACAATTTGGTCCTGCCTAGAAATAAAGAGACTTATCCTCTAGCTACAACCTGTTAAAAACTCACTTTAGTATAGGATTTCTCAACCTTACTCTTACTGATATTCTAGATTGGATTATCTTTGCTGTGTGGCCCTGTATCTTGTGCATTGTAGGGTGTTTAGCAGTGTCCTTGGCCTCTACCTATTAGATTCCAGGTGCTAGTAGCACCACCCTCCCAACTTATGCTAAAAAAAAAATAAAATGCCTCCAGACATTAGTAAATATTTCCTGGGGGCTAAAATTGCTCCCCCACCCCAATCTGAGGTCCACTCTATTAGAACCCCTCTTAACCTTTTATAATTCCCAGCATATACCATGTCCATCACTCAGGATTCAGTGCAGGCAACAGAAAAGTTTTAGGTGTTTTAACAGAAAAGAATTTTATGTTTACAACACTGTAGGAACATTAGACTAGAATTTTAAAGGCATGTCACTTCAAACTGTGAGCCAGGTTGAGGAGGCTGCCATGACCCTGCCATTGCCACAGCTGCCTCTTATACCCATAAAGCTTCTGACCGGACTGAGGAATTCAGAGTGCATATTTCTTCCCACCTGAATTCCCAAGACAGCAGAAACAACAATATGCCCAACCACACTTCCCCTTTACAAGCCTCCCATACCTGTGCATCATTCATTGGCTGAACCTAATTCGCAAACACACTTCTAGATTCTAGGACATTTAGGAAATGGTGCTCATCAATTTCTAGCCCCTGCAGTACATGGGGAAGATAAAAATAAGGGGTGAGAATGGATGTAGTGGGCCAAAATACCATATCCAGCATGCAGGGCTGTGGCACAGCTGCTGGTTTGGGGCTTACGTTCCCTCTGCAGAGATGTGTTTCATTCGTTCATTCATCAGTTCATTTATTCAATCATCAGTCAGTCAGTCTTTTAACATGTAGTTGCTGAATATGTGTTAGGACTCTTTCAGGTGCCAGTAACTTGAATTAGTTTATTAAAACATGTTAGTGGGGAAGGCAAGAAGCTGAGGTGGTATTAGAGATGATAGGACTGGGATCATAAATGCCTTTGGGACTCTCTCTCTCTCTCTCTCTCTCTCTCTCTTTCTCTCTCTCTCTCTCTCTCTGTACTTTTTCTCTGCTTCCCAACATACTTTTCATGTAATGGGTTTCTTCATGAGATGTGGAACTTAATTACAGAAAGTTCCAGATTCACACCATAGAAGCTTCACAAGTATACAATCAATTTTTCAACAACTATATATCAAGAAGTCACTAAGTGTCTATCACTATGTGTCTTAAATCTGTTTTATGCTGCTCTAGCAGGACAGCACAGACTGAGTGATTTATAATTAACAGAATTTTATTTGACTTACGGTTCTGAAGGCTGGGAAGTCCAAGAGACGGCACCGGCATCTGGCAAGGGCCTTTGTCTGCATTATCCCATGGCAGAAGGCAGAAGAGAAAGAAAGCACGAGCCCGAGAGAGAGAGAAAGGGGGCTAAACTCTTTCTTTCATCAGGAACTCACTCCTATAATAGCTAACCCACTCCCATAATAATGGCATTCATTCATTCATGAAGGAGAGCCTGCATGACTTAATCACCTCTTAAAGGTTCCACCTGTCAACATTGCTGCGTTGGGGATTATGTTCCTAACACATGAACTTTGGAAAACACATTCAAACCATAGCATTATGTTCGGTGCTGGGCATAAAATATGAGACACCTGAAAAGAAAGGGCTCTCTTCTTCCAAATAAAGTTAATACATAATAAATAAGTAACAGAGAAAAACCCTAGTTTTTCTAGCTTGGGCCATGTACTTCTTTATGGACCAAGCACAGTGTCCAGGAGATGGGATATTATGACTGGCCCAGTAGGGATCAAATGTCTAATCATTTGGATCATTCAGCTAAAGAAAAGAGCAGATAGCAGAGGTCAAGGTAGGAGAATGGCAGGACATGATTATCAGACAAATGTCTGTGAGACAGAAATCTTTTGTATTTGTGTTCACTGCAATTGCCTGTTAGGTACCAGGCACTACCCTGGGTGCTGAGGATACTACAGTGAGTAGGACAGTGTCCCTGGGAAGGCTTTTCTATGAAATCTGATCCAGCAGAGCTGACCACTCTCTCTTCTGGACTACCAGTAGTTTGTGCATATTGTGTTGTTATTTGTTAATCTTCCTTGGTAGACTGTGAAAACCTCGCAGTTGAAGCCTACTCTAGCATTGTGCCTGGCATTTAGAAGAGATTCCATGAATGTTTGTTGGCTAAACATTGAAAGAGTGAAAGAACAAATGATGGATTGATTAAATGAATGAATGATTGTCTTCCTTTCATACTGAGACAACTGTAGATGAAGGCCTTTCTCCTTCCTTAAAGCAACTCTGTCAGAGAAGAGAATCTGGCTTATGCAAGGGGTGATGAAGGGGCATCTGATCTCCTCTGACATGTTTCAATTTAAGCTTATCTTTCCCTTGGTCCTTTGCTGTAAGTCTGTCTTCTTGGCTATGGAATTTTTATTGAATTTCTGATATGTGAATGAATCACCATATAAAATGTAAGCTCTCTCTTGAATAAAATTACACAAACAAGATACTCTTGGAAAAATGAGGCAAATAAGTCTCTTCACT
>NW_007731275.1:40884-42078 GCF_000696425.1 Galeopterus variegatus | reverse complement strand
AAAGACATATCAATGAAAAGTGGCACTTTATCTTGGTTGGCTATGAAAGCATTAAAAACTTATAATGAATAAAAGTATTTTAAGTCGCCATATAAAATGCCTTCAGATTTCTTTTATCTTTTTTATGGGTGGGAGGACACATAGGGAAGAGTGAGATGGGTTTGACTATGATTAAAATCAATGAAGACCATTGCTGATTTTAACACATGATAACAATATTGTACACCACAGTGGCACATAAAATGATATCATCCATAAATCCTTTGCCCTTTCTGATGCTTCTAAGAAAACACAAGATATCATTTTGACTGATTAACAAGGCTATGCTCTGCAGGCACTACTGACCCCGAAGTTATTGGTATTACCTAAGTATCTGAAGCTATAAATCAGGAGCAGTTTGCATTATTAGGAGCAAAAATATGTTTCCTAGGAAGAAAGAGAAAGACAACAATTATTTAAGGTTATTTGTGGTGTGTTTCCACGGTATCATGGTTTGGATAATATAAGAAAATTTGTGATATTCTGTTCTCGCAAATGGGGTTACTGAAAATTAAATGAGGCATCCTAGATTCAGAGGCAAGTAAACAGTTCTCCATAGATTAGGTCTTACCTTTGGGAAGGCTGTTTATAGTCACTTAGCTGGAACAGCCAGGACCAAATAGAGCTATTGATTCTCTACACACCTATTCTCACTTACTAGTTGCCCAAATCACTCTCATCCTTGAGTTAAAATGGTCAACCCTTGATTATGGGTTTGTGGTTTTGATAGAGTACCAAGAAAGAATGAAGAAAGATTTAATACTTTGTGAATTAAACATGAAAAAAAAGAAAGAAACAGTACATTTTTCAAAATAAAATGACTAAAAATTAGTAAAAATTCTACACATTAGCTGATCTATTGTTTGGAATCACATAACAACCAACAGACTTGTGTTATATTAATCAGAGTGTGTGAAGGGACATTCTTCCCTCAGTATTTCTCATCACTGTATCAATACTCTCTACTTACACAGAAGCAAACACCAGCTACAAGAGTGATGTAGGAGAGGCTTGAGCTCATAGGCTTCAACACCACAATTTATGTGACATTTAGCATTACTGAATTATTGTGCTAGCATCATTTTGTATAACACCTGTAGTTTGATAAACATGTTAATAAATATTAGATGTAGATTTACTAAAAATCTGATCTAT
>NW_007731275.1:31681-40195 GCF_000696425.1 Galeopterus variegatus | reverse complement strand
CTGTAGTTTGATAAACATGTTAATAAATATTAGATGTAGATTTACTAAAAATCTGATCTATTCAGCATTATTTTACTTTATTTTACTGTTAGAAATCCTTTTGGTTGCAAGCAATGGTAATGGACTCAGACTGATTTAATCAAAATATTGGATTTCTAGCTTTGTCTGAATTGAACTCCAGCATGTATAGCTTTCTTCAACTTTTTAATTTACATTCTTTACTTTCAATCTGCTTTTCCAGCTACCTCGTTTGATTGGACAGAGAGAGAAATGAGCTAGTTTTCTACTTTAGGCTCTGCACTTTACTAGGCATATGATGATGTTATTTTAAGTATGTCCATTTACTCATCATATAACAAAAGTAATAATATCTGTATGTCCCAGGGCTCATAAAAATATCAAATAGTGGCAGTGGTATGAAAGCACTTTATAAACTGTAGGACATTGAACAAGAATAAGAGATCTATGTTTCTTTACTTTCAGTTGTATAGTCCTAATAAATACACTCTGGAAGCCCCAAAACAATGAAGTTTGGAAGGAAACTAGGTAAGCTCAGAGAATCCAAGGAAAGTAGAAAACCACACATCAGGAAGAGGAGGAAAAAAGCTGACTGTGGGGAACTAACCTAAAGGAGTGATTAGAACTTTACAAGAACTAGAAAATAAAGAAAAAGAAATTTACAGGAATGAAGCTCTGAGAAAGGCAAGACACAGACCTCTCTGTATGTAACTTAAAACTTATATTGATAGTTTTAATATGTATATACTTCCCTATTAATAAAAGAGTATGAAGAAGCTCAAAAACTTCTCATTTTTCTTATTACTACCTTGGATTCTTTCTTTTGCAAAATATAAAAATTTCAAATATTTAATAATTTGATTGATTTTGATGTGCAATCTCACTAATTTTGCCAGTTTTCACTACCTCTGTTTTGCTGGTACCCTAAGCAGATGCTCAGTCTGTCACTAGGCACTGCGGTTGATGTGATTCAATTCTAAGGCTCCCAGATCCTTATTTCTCTGCCTTCATGTTTCAAATATGCCAAAGAGACGAGCCAAATAGCCCAACTTGGGTCAGTTATCTACCCTCTCATGTTAAGAAGTACAGCACCAAGTAGCATAGGCGTGACTACTGAGGATCCATCCTGTACACCAAAGCTATTTCCAAAGGAGAGTATATCACTGTAAGCTGGAAATTCATTCTCTCCCCCTTTTATTTGTTTATCTACTTTATGTTCTATCTGTCTGTCGAGGCTGTTTATGGCCCCATCTCCAACTACCTGGTTTCTGATTACTTCTAGTCAATGGAGAGTTGTTTGTGTTATGGCTTCCTATTTAAAACTGAAATCACAAAATATGTAATAATACAATGAATGGAGTGACAACCGGATCAGACAAACATTCACTGAAAAATTTTACTGAAAAAAATTCACAGAAGGGAGAGGAAAAAGCTCCGCCTAGGAGATTTCCTCGTCTCTAAAATAGATATGACTTCTATTCTATTGTCAGCTAGGATCTTGAGATGGCATCTCTCATGTACTCTCTTGAGATGGTATCTCTCATTCAGAAAAGATGATCTTGAGATGGCATCTCTCATGTACTCAAAAGTGAGCCCTGTCAGCTTTTTCTGTGACATCTTCTGTTTTCTCTTCTGCATTTTCTGGAACAGCTCTAGTGATGTCTGCTGTAAATGTCTGCACTGATATGGTGCTATTATGAAGATTCTTCACTTCTTCCTCTGGTGTTCTTCTACACATCAGCTTTATTTGCTGTCTCCTATTTGTCCCCGATGACCCCAACCTCTACCCCCAGAAGCTGCTATTGCTTATGAGTTAGCATTCCAGAAAGACTGAAGGTGACAGAGACCTCTCTGGAGCCCTCAAAACCCAGGTAGCTATTTTCACCACAGGAGAAAAATAANCAGAGACCTCTCTGGAGCCCTCAAAACCCAGGTAGCTATTTTCACCACAGGAGAAAAATAAACATTCCTTTCTTCTTTTAAGTATTTCACATTCCCATGTGAATATAAGAACAAGATTGCTTGTTGTGACTCACAGTCTGCCACCTGCCCTTTCCGTGGCTCTTATACATAGTCTTTGGAAATCTAGATCAGGGGACCAAAAGTGCTGCATAACAAAGAGCTGGCTTTCCATTGGCCATTGTCATATATCCATGGATGACAGGAACTTTGAGAACCATCTTGCCCACATGCTGAGGATGGCAGATTGTAAAGATGAAAACAATCTGTGTTCTTGATGATCTTTGGACTTCATGAAGCCTGGCAACTTCCTACTGGTGAAATTCTTGATTTTTGAGGCAATACATATTCTTTGCTTTTTAAGGCCATTGAAATATCATATTTTGTTACATAAAACTGAAAAACTGTAAGTGATGGTCACATAACAAAAATATACAATGAAGCTGAGAATTAGGAAATTCCACTTATTAATTTGTTTTTTGTTCAATACTTTTGTCTCAGCAGAGTCAGTTTGCCATTGGATAATTTACCATCCTCTGCTTAATGGTCTCTAGCTCTTTGATACGGTTTTAATTTTAGTTGAAGAAACGCATATGTACTTGAGTTATGGTAACACCCCTAACTCCATCTGACTGTTTCTTTAAAATTCTTCATAGGCATATTTACTTCTTTTGATGTCTAGTACATTAAAATGTTCAGAGGAAAATGGAAAGAGAATGCACATTCGAGCAGATTTTATTTTGTTTCCCAAAGCCATAACAAGTGGATGGAATTGTTTTCATATACTATAAGTTCTTCTTCAATTAGAATAGTCTCTGAACTGCTTTTTACCCTTATTGTTTTATGAATAGCAAAATAGTGACTATAGCCAAAATGTAACTATATTATTATAATCTAATTTTATTGTTTAATAAAGGAGAATTTGAAAAGCAATGTAGGCGAGAGCTCAGGAGAAGAGGAGGAGAGAGCTACAGAGTGCATGAAGGCAGGAGAAGCCACAGTGAGAGAAAGAAAGCACTGGTGTTCTTCTACACATCAGCTTTATTTGCTGTCTCCTATTTGTCCCCGATGACCCCAACCTCTACCCCCAGAAGCTGCTATTGCTTATGAGTTAGCATTCCAGAAAGACTGAAGGTGACAGAGACCTCTCTGGAGCCCTCAAAACCCAGGTAGCTATTTTCACCACAGGAGAAAAATAAGCATTCCTTTCTTCTTTTAAGTATTTCACATTCCCATGTGAATATAAGAACAAGATTGCTTGTTGTGACTCACAGTCTGCCACCTGCCCTTTCCATGGCTCTTATACATAGTCTTTGGAAATCTAGATCAGGGGACCAAAAGTGCTGCATAACAAAGAGCTGGCCTTCCATTGGCCATTGTCATATATCCATGGATGACAGGAACTTTGAGAACCATCTTGCCCACATGCTGAGGATGGCAGATTGTAAAGATGAAAACAATCTGTGTTCTTGATGATCTTTGGACTTCATGAAGCCTGGCAACTTCCTACTGGTGAAATTCTTGATTTTTGAGGCAATACATATTCTTTGCTTTTTAAGGCCATTGAAATATCATATTTTGTTACATAAAACTGAAAAACTGTAAGTGATGGTCACATAACAAAAATATACAATGAAGCTGAGAATTAGGAAATTCCACTTATTAATTTGTTTTTTGTTCAATACTTTTGTCTCAGCAGAGTCAGTTTGCCATTGGATAATTTACCATCCTCTGCTTAATGGTCTCTAGCTCTTTGATACGGTTTTAATTTTAGTTGAAGAAACGCATATGTACTTGAGTTATGGTAACACCCCTAACTCCATCTGACTGTTTCTTTAAAATTCTTCATAGGCATATTTACTTCTTTTGATGTCTAGTACATTAAAATGTTCAGAGGAAAATGGAAAGAGAATGCACATTCGAGCAGATTTTATTTTGTTTCCCAAAGCCATAACAAGTGGATGGAATTGTTTTCATATACTATAAGTTCTTCTTCAATTAGAATAGTCTCTGAACTGCTTTTTACCCTTATTGTTTTATGAATAGCAAAATAGTGACTATAGCCAAAATGTAACTATATTATTATAATCTAATTTTATTGTTTAATAAAGGAGAATTTGAAAAGCAATGTAGGCGAGAGCTCAGGAGAAGAGGAGGAGAGAGCTACAGAGTGCATGAAGGCAGGAGAAGCCACAGTGAGAGAAAGAAAGCACTGCTCTGACTGCTTCGAGCCCCAACCACTTCAAGGCTGGCCCTGCTGAGCACACTGAGCAAGAGGTGGCAAAAGTTACTGCTGTGCCCTTCATATGAAGCTGCTTGAAGGCTGCAGGGGAGAAGAGGGCCTTGGTGGCCCCCACGCCAGCAAGATCATTAACAAGATAACTGACAGGGTTGCCATGGACCCACACAACAGTGAGGAGCCACAGACAACTGAAAAAAGGAGCCACTCAGAGGTTGGTGAGTCATTACAAGGGACTGATGCATGGCCCACCCCATGGGAAGAGTCTGGAGGGTGGCAGATGGGGGAGACAGGCACACCAGGGGAACACTGGGGCACAGTATGCCCACACCTGATCTGCCCTTCAGTCAGCACAGACCCACTCAGTGGAGACTGGCCAGGAGTGTAGAACTGCAGGGGGTGCAGTTTGCTGAAAAGACTTAGGACCAGGCCAGAGTTTCCACACAACTCAGGTGTACCCGACCTCACAAGACCTGAAAGTGCTAACAGGGCCAACAATTAAAACCAGAGCTACAAAAAATGCCTTCCCCAGGGAATCAGCAGCAAAGCAGCAATTTAGCTCAACCACAGGGCTCAAGTGCTGGTCCCCACAGGAAATCCCCTATTTTAGAAGTAACCAAAGGACAACAAATTAGTTCCGGTGCAGTTTCAGTGGTGAGGGCAACTAATAATACAACACAGAACTGAAAGAAAAAACAAAACCTCACAGATCAGAGACAAAGCTCTGATATTAACCAGTAAAGGTCTAACACCACCAAAGAAAATGTATAAAACCTAGAAGGACCAGAAGACCCCCCAGGTTTCCAAGCCGGGGTAGGGGGAATGGCTGAGGGCCTCAGCCATGCCACCCCAACATCAGCATCCAGCCTAACAACAACAAGTGAGCCACCACTGGAAGCACCCAGGGCTCCCCTGCCAGAATAAGGGGGGGTGCCATGGGCCTCAACCACACCCACCTCTTCCTCCTTTCTCTTCCTCCCACCCTGTTTCTCTCTGCCCTTTCCCTTCACCCCTTCCCCCCAACTGCTCCTCAACAACTTCTTAGAATGTAAAATAAATAAATAAATAAATAAATTTACTTATCTCTACAACTTCATAATGTTAAATAGGAGGATTCTGGTCAAAGACTACAGTGAAAATTATTTTCTAAAAAACGTAACTCATAATTTA
The DNA here is from genome assembly GCF_000696425.1 of Galeopterus variegatus. Lineage (NCBI taxonomy): Eukaryota > Metazoa > Chordata > Mammalia > Dermoptera > Cynocephalidae > Galeopterus > Galeopterus variegatus. Next base: position 34,809 of record NW_007731275.1, on the reverse strand, counting down.
AAGCAAAAATATAGAAAAAGTTAAAAGAAATGTCTTCCCATTAATTACAAATAACTAACATGTCACTCAGGGCTTCTTACCACTTTTATTTACCATAATATTTTCACAGAACACAGAATAGTTCATAACACGAAGAAGGTGATCAATTAATATTTCTAGTACTCACTCAATAAAAATATGCTTACTTTCTTGAATTAGTTTCCAACTAAGAAGATGAGAAAATTTTGACATAAAGGTAAAAATTCCAAGCTTCTTGCCTTCATAACCCCTAGAGCTTAAATCTTCTGTGATTCCTTAGATCTTCCATCTGCTCCATAAATCAGATCCCTTGTAGAGCATAACATTCTTTTCTTGTCTATTGCCATAGTTAAAAAATAAATCTAGTCCCTTGATCCAAAAAATAAAATAAAATAAAGTAAAAGCAATGAAATAATCTTGTTCAAGATGGCAGAATGAATACATGTTTCTCCTCCTTCCCTCTACTGTCATAACTTCAAATAAAACAAAATGGATATATAAAGGTATTAACCCCCAAACAAAGGGAGAGTGAAAGAAGAATGCATCAATCTAGTTGCTCTATACAACTATTGCTTCTGGAAAAACAAATGAACAAAAAACCATATTGGGGATTGGTGACCAATAAAACAGAAATGAGAAGGGTAAAGAAAGAACACTTTTAAAAAATTTCAGCCAAGGATGAAACAGATTTTCTCTGCAGAAACTCAGTAGGGTTTGGAAGTTGGAACTACTGTGTCCAGGAAGAGTAGGAATGAGATATAATTGAAAATCTGTAGAAGAAACAGTTGACCTCTTCTTCCCTCCTATGTCTGCACACAGATTGCCTGGGTACAGAGATTTAGCCTATATGGAGAAAAGCAAAGTGGCAAAAACTTTAAGTAAGCCTCTTCAAATAAACTGAACCAGCTCCTTGGGGGAAAACAAGGGTAGCTAGTGAAGGAGATGGCACCCCAGCATTAAGTAATGCATATTCTGTCATTTAGGCCTCTGAAAACTGAACTGCCAGCTCTCAGCCGATTCATATTAACAAAAGTCTGCCAAGTCCAGTGCAATGTTCATGGTCAATTTGTTTTTTAATTAAATGGACAACAAACATCTTTAGACATTAGAGAAAATCCTCAATGTAAGGGATAAATAAACAAATACTTATTTTAGAGAAAGAGAAAAAAAAATCTCCATAAGAAAAAAGAGACATTTTGGGAAAAGAAGACAACTTAGAATGTATTCTAATTAATGTCCCTAGAATGATTTGGAAGATACTACTCAAGCAAAATGAGAGCAGGCTTACTTGAAAAGGAAAAAAATACCAAACACAAATAAGAAACCATTTAATATGATAAAGTGAAGGAAATCTGGAAAGTAGTTCAGAAATATGAAAAGACATACTAAATAAAATATTAAGTAAAACACACAGATAGCCTTGTGTATCCAATGTTAGCCTAATAGGTATTCCAGAAGAGCACTGAAAATTCCAGGATTATGGTTGAATAATTGGACGAGAAACCTTGTTGGAGTGAAAAGATGGGAAGAAAATAATTGGATACATCATATAAAATAACAGATCAATTGAAAAAACTGAAAATATAGTAAAAAAAAAATTGTGGAGTATAAAAGTCTATAGAACTTTAGGAATATTCTCCATGGGCAAAAAAGTATACATGATATTAAACTCTGGGAGAAAAAAAACATAATCTTAGTACCTTACTTGGCTCTTTAGTAATAATTGCTACGTAGTCAAAATAAAAATGCCATTTATTGTTGTTTTTTTTTTTTAACTTTAAGGAACTATCTATAAACAAATCATGTAAGACTTCACTAAGTTCTCAAAACATAGTGTCAGGCTTCTAGCTTCAACTGGGATATAGAAAGCTTCAGCACACCTGCCATGTTACTTCTGCTATGATAAAGAAAATGCAAAATTAAAGTTATCTATTAGAGAACTGTGGACATAACGAAGTCTAAAGGAACTACACCCCAAGGACAAGACATTTCTAAGTAAACAGTGATTGTCTGCCACTTTCTCTTCTGTGTGGTCTGCAAAGTCTGGGTACAGGCAGGACAAAAATCAGGCCTGCCAGAGGCAGAGGCACCTTTCCAGGGTAAGGAAAAACAAGAGATTTAACAGTATTGTGGGAGGGCTGGCTGGCTTGCTGGCTAACATATTAGAGCTATGGGACCCTCGCACACAAAGCTAATTCTCTCTGTTTACTGATTCTTTCCCATAGGACTTTTATTGAGTGTTTGGCTATGGAAGCATGGAAAACAAGACTCTGGGCTGGAAGCAAAGAGCTCTCTATAGTCTCACAGTTCTTAGATCTTGCAAGAGGGAAGAGATCACAAAGTATATAGGAAAGATTTGACCTTGAAAATATTTGTAAGAGGAGTTAAGTTGAAACTAACAAAAGCTGAAATCTAGTCCCAACCGAGTTTAACTGTTTGGAATGAAGTGGTCATTGTCCTACATCAGTTGCTAAGTTGCTTAGTTCTCATCTGGGGAGCAACCTTTACTTCAGTTATAAGACTCTTTTAAATACTATGTCTGATGTACAATAAATAATTAAGATAAATTCAAAGAAGCAAGTTAAAGTAAATATTAATCAATAGAAAAGGCAGTCATGGAAATAGAATCAGATGTTGAAATTAAAAAACAAGACTTTTAAAAAACTGTCAAATATGCTGGAGGAATACATGAAAAAAGGGAAAAAAGTTGGAGAATTTAAAATGGTTCTAAAAAGGGGAACAAAATAGGCATTTTAGAAATAGAAAATATAGAATCTGAAATGAAAAATTAATTGGATGGCTCAACTTCTGGGAAAATGGAGTAGATGTATTTTTTCATATTCTTCTCATTAAGTCCAACTAAAAAAAAATCTCGGAAAGTAAGAAAAAAAAAGGACTGGAAAAACATAAGAAGATTCAGAAGGGTGGAGAAATGAGGGAAGAATGTAAGTTTCTTCTAAGTTTTCTTTTTCCTTCGTATATCTCAAACTTGAAGCTGCAGAAGCCAGCATCCTGACACACAATGGGTGCAGACAAAAAAAAAAAAAAACCCACAAAAAACAAAAACAGAAACAATAAACAGCAAAGCTTGCTCTTTATAGCCAAAGAAC
>NW_007731275.1:28789-31236 GCF_000696425.1 Galeopterus variegatus | reverse complement strand
CCCACAAAAAACAAAAACAGAAACAATAAACAGCAAAGCTTGCTCTTTATAGCCAAAGAACCAGGAAAGGGACAGCCTAGCCAGACAATAACCACCCTATACTACAGCCAAACACCACAGAAAAAAAACTGTGTAGACCCTGTGGTGAGCTGGGCCTCCCACCTCCGTCCAGCACTAACAAAGAACCCCATATCTCTGAGAGTGCTGATCAAGCAAGGCTCAGTAGGGAGCCTGGACTTCAGGGCCCACTGGGCAGTAGTGAGGTGGGATGTCCCCACTCTGCTGCCTCTGCTAGAGCACTGTCAGAGGAAGCCAGTCAAAACAGAAGGTTTAAATAAGATCTAAAATCTCATGACATACCATCAGAATATGCAGATTTCAATAAAAAATTACTTGTACCCAAATCAAGCAGATCTCAGGCTGAGTGAAAGACAATCAATACATGCCAATGGTGAAATAATGGAGGTCTTAGGATTATCTGACACAGACTTTAAAGCAACCATGATTAAAATTTTTAAAAAGCTTCAGTGAGCAATTATAAAGACATTTGAAATAAACAAGAAAATACAAAACCTCAGCAAAGTCCAGCAAAAAGATAGAAGATATAAAGAAGAACCAAATGGACACTTTAGAAATAGAAAATACAATAAACAAAATAGAAAGCTCAGTGGATGGGCTCAATACCAGAATGGAGGGGACAGAGGAGAGAATTAGAGAACTAAATATAGAATAACAGAAGTTAGGAAAATGGACTGGAAAAAAAATTAACAGAGCTTCAAAGACCTGTGGGACTATAACAAAATATCTAAATTTTGTGTCATTTGAGTCCTGGGAGAAGAGGAGAAAGAAGGCAAAGATAAAAAGTACTGGAAGAAAGAATGGCTGAAAGCTTTGCACAATTGGTAAGTGACATAGACCTACAGGTTCAAGAAGCTGAATGAACCTCAAACAGAATGAACCCAAAGATATTTATGTTAAGACACATCATGGCTAAAATTCTGAAAGCAAAAGACAAAGACAATGTAGAAAGACAATATTTCTCTGGCTGAAAGCAGCCAGAGAAAAATGACAGCTTATCTATCGGGGGAAAAACAATTTGAATAACAGTAGATTCCTCTCAGAAATCACGGAAGCCAGTAGGAAGTAGCACAGTGCTTTGCAAGTGCTAAAAGTAAAGACCATCAACCCAGACTCATATCTATCAAATATATTTTCTTGAGAATGAAGGGAAAATCGAGATATTCTCAGATAAAGGAAAACTAAGGGAATTTGTCACTGCAGATCTGCTCTAAAAGAATGGCTTAAATAAGTTCTTCTCTAAGGAGAAAGGACACAAACAAACAAACAAACAAACAAAAAAAGGAAAGAAAAAGAGGAACATTATAATATCAGGAAGGAAGAACACTATATGCAAAAATTTGGGTAGAAACTATACACTTTCCTTTTTCAGTTTTCTAAATCATGCTTCATGGTTGAAGCAAAAATCATAACACAGGCAATTATATTATGAACAGGGAAGTATAAAGGAACGTAAAGGAATACAAGTTTTCTATATTTCACTCAAACTGTTACAATGACAGCACTGTAGACTGTAAAGTGTTCTGTACTTATAATATAGAACAACCTCTAAGAAAGCTATATGAGATATACTCAAAAGCACTACAGATAAAACCGAATCCTAAAAAATGTGCAAGTAACCCACAGGAAGGCATGAACTACAGGTTAACATGGCTTCATTGCTGAAAAAAAAATCCCTGTATTTGCAAAATCTCTTTCTGACAATATAGAGCAATATAAACCTGATGCCAAATTCCAACAAAGATATTACAGAAAAAGAACATTACAAAACAATATTTTTCATGACCACAGTCACAAAATTCTAAGTATATTACCCAATTTTAGTTCTGCATAAAATAGATAAATCAATCTGGCCAAGTGGGATTTTCTACAAATACAAGGTAAGTTAAGCATTTAAAGAAATTGATAAGTATAATTCACTAAAAATGAAGCAAAAAAGACTATCTTGATTGATGAAAGAAAAAAGTAATATTCACCACCCATTTAAATAAAGNCTGAATGAGACTGAACTTTTAATTCATTATGGTCTTTGAGGGTAAAGACCATAAAGATAATTGTAATACAATTATTATCTTAAAATAATAATTGCAAAATTACATAGGTGGGTGGTAAATTACAGAATTAGGGGTAGTAATGAATTAATTTCTCATCTTTTATGAGAGTAAACCAATAGATATGGCAAAGCTGCTAAAAAAAAGAAAGAAAAGAAAAGAGGGGGAGGGGTAGAAGGAGGCTTCCAAATGATAAAGGTTAAGAGGAATTGCTCTGGGCACCAGGACTAGAAGTAGGGAGAGGTGACATAAGAGATCATTGCTTTTTATGATATGGTTTAATCCTCTCTATATATTACCATAATAAAATTTTAAAAA